>NC_066535.1:122500-205269 GCF_024679095.1 Eriocheir sinensis
ATATGTCCTTGCGACAAGGCATCGTCCCTTCAGATTGGAAAAAGGCTAACGTGACACCGATTTTCAAGAAAGGAGACTAAAAAGTACCAGGTAATTACAGGCCCATTAGTCTAACTTCGGTTGTAGGTAAGCTACTTGAGGGCATAATTAGAGACAAAATTGTGAGTTACCTTGAAAGCCACTCATTGATTGGGGACTCACAACATGGCTTCCGAAACAAAAGATCCTGCCTATCAAACCTATTAACCTTTTATAACGACCTCTTCACTGTTTATGACGTAACCAAATCACTGGACGTAGTCTATCTTGATTTCCAGAAAGCGTTTGATAAAGTCCCGCATCATAAATTACTTTACAAATTAAAGCAAATAGGTATTGACGGTCAAGTAAACCAATGGATCGCGAATTGGTTGAGCAACAGACAACAAAGAGTAGTGATTGACGGATTTAACTCAGAGTGGGCGGCTGTCACTAGTGGCGTCCCTCAGGGCTCGGTCCTTGGCCCAGTGCTCTTCATTATTTACATCAACGACGTGGATGTTGGACTCAATAACCGCATTAGTAAATTTGCAGACGACACAAAGATTGGTAACTCGGTTCTCACTGACGAAGACAGGCAAAGCCTCCAAGAGGATTTGCACAAAATTTCAGCTTGGTCGTAGACAAGTGCCAGGTCCTTCAAGTTGGAACGAGGAATAAGAAGTTCGAATATGAAATGCGCGGCGTTAAACTCAAAAGCGTTCAATGCGTCAAAGACTTGGGGGTCAAAATCGCGTCAAACCTCAAATTCTCACAGCAATGCATCGATGCAGCAAATAAAGCGAACAGAATGTTGGGCTTCATTAAAAGAAACTTTGTATTCAAGAATAAAGATGTAATACTCCCGCTCTACAACAGTTTAGTCAGACCCCACTTGGAATATGCGGTACAGTTTTGGTCTCCCCACCATGCAAAGGATATTGCTAAATTAGAAGGTGTTCAGCGTCGGGCAACGAAAATGATCCCTTCCTTGCGCAACAAATCCTACGAAGAAAGGCTTTCTACCCTTAACATGTTCTCTCTTGAGAAACGTCGCCTCCGAGGAAAACTGATCGAATGTTTTAAAATACTTAATGGTTTCACGAATGTAGACAGATCAACATTATTTATGATCGATGACACTTTGCGCACGAGGAACAATGGCGTAAAACTCAGATGTAGACAAGTAAATTCAGACTGCACCAAATTTTTCTTCACCAACGTTGTAGTGCGAGAATGGAATAAGCTTCCACCATCAGTGGTCCAGTGTAACACGATTGACTCCTTCAAAAATAAGCTCGACCGTCACTTCCTTCAACTTAATATCAACTAGAGTAGAAATGCAACGTTTTGGAGTCTTCTGATTAATGTAAAATCACTTAGGTTTAAGGACAGACCACCAAGTCTGGACCATGGGGTCTGTGTGGTCTGATTTTCTATGTAAATCTATGTATATCTCTCTCTCTCTCTCTCTCTCTCTCTCTCTCTCTCTCTCTCTCTCTCTCTCTCTCTCTCTCTCTCTCTCTCTCTTCATTCACACCCGACCTCTTCATTCACACCCGACCTCTGCTGAGAGAAGGTCGTGACCTCACCCCGCTGCGCCCCACAACATCGCTTGCCCTGTGTTTTCGTCGTGCTCTTGGGCGTTTGTGTGTTCTCGCTTGTGGACCTTGTGTGTTGCCTGTGATTTCCCGACACGTGTTTGGTGTGTGTTCGCTTGTGGTTTCTGCCTGTGGTTGCCTCTGTGATTTGTGTTTCCGGTGTTTTGCGTGTGATCTGGCTGTCTCCGGGTGTTCTGCGTGGGTTTCAGAGTGATTCAAGTGTGTTGTGTTTCCGGTGTTTTTGCGTGTGATCTGGCTGTTTCCGGGTGTTCTGCGTGGGTTTCAGAGTGATTCAAGTGTGTTGTGCTTCCGGTGTTTTTGCGTGTGATCTGGCTGTTTTCCGGGTGTTCTGCGTGGGTTTCAGAGTGATTCAAGTGCGTTGTGTTTCCGGTGTTTTTGCGTGTGATCTGGCTGTTTCCGGGTGTTCTGCGTGGGTTTCAGAGTGATTCAAGTGTGTTGTGTTTCCGGTGTTTTTGCGTGTGATCTGGCTGTTTCCGGGTGTTCTGCGTGGGTTTCAGAGTGATTCAAGTGTGTTGTGTTTCCGGTGTTTTTGCGTGTGATCTGGCTGTTTCCGGGTGTTCTGCGTGGGTTTCAGAGTGATTCAAGTGTGTTGTGTTTCCGGTGTTTTTGCGTGTGATTTGGCTGCTTCTAAGTGTACTGCGTGGGTTTCAGAGCGTTTTGAGTGTGCTGTTTTGTTTCCGGTGTTTCTGCGTGTGATTTGGCTGTTTTCGAGTGTTCTGCGTTTCGAGTGTGTTGTGTTTCCAGTGCTTTTACGTGTGATTTGGATGTTTATAGTGCTCTGCGTGGGTTTCAGAGTGTTTTGAGTGTGCTGTTGTACTTCCGGTGTTTTTGCGAGTGACTTGAGGGTGTTTAGTCGTGCTTGTGCTTGGGTTTCTGAGTGTTTCGTGAGTCCCGAGTGTGACTTTGTGTTCCCGAGTGTCTCACGCGTGATTTGGGTGTGTCGACAACCCACCCTTTGAATTCCCTGAGGATTCAATCTGCTCCTCCTCATTACACCCTCTTTAAATCCCCTAGAGGATTAACACTTCCTACACCCCGTTCCCTCACCTCACCTAAGCCCCCCCCCACCCTCGCTCACCTCACATCCCTTTTGCTCCTCCTCATCCCCTACTCCTCCCTCACCTCCACATATTTCTAAGCCCTCCCCCCCTCACTCACCTTACCTCACATCCTATTTACCCATCCCTTCACCCACCTTACCTCGCCTCTTTCTTAACCTTTCTTGTTCTCACACACCTCACTCACCTCACATCCCTTCCTACTCCTCCTCTCCCACTTACCTCCTTTCCCAAACTCCCTCTCACTCATCTCACCTATTTCCTAACCTCCTTGATCTCACACACCTCACTCACCGCCTCCTTTCCCCTCTTTACTCACCTCACATCCCTTCCTACTCCTCCTCTCTCCCACCTCACCTATTTCCTAACCCTCCTTGATCTCACACACCTCACTCACCGCCTCTCTTCCCCTCTTTACTCACCTCACATCTCTTCCTACTCCTCCTCTCCCACCTCACCTATTTCCTAACCCTCCTTGATCTCACACACCTCACTCACCGCCTCCCTTTCCCCTCTTTACTCACCTCACATCCCTTCCTACTCCTCCTCTCCCACCTCACCTATTTCCTAACCCTCCTTGATCTCACACACCTCTCTTCCCCTCTTTACTCACCTCACATCCCTTCCTACTCCTCCTCTCTCACTTTTCCTCCATTACTAAACTACCTCTCACACACCTCACCCCTTTCCTAATCCCTTCACTCTGTGTTTTATCTCTTTCATTTCAGCTAAGATGGCGCCTAAGAAGTGCAGTACTTGTAACGGTAGCTTCTCAGCTCACTTTTTACAGGGCGTTCTGCTGTCTGTCGACTGTGTCTGTCCAGGCAGCATCTCGAGACAAGACTGCAGGAGCAGGAAGAGAAGATGGAAGAAGGCCAGAATAAAATAATAGAGCTTTCTCACCAGGCAGCATCTCGAGACCAGACTGCAGGAGCAAGAAGAGAAGATGGAAGCAGGTCAGAATAAAATAATAGAGCTTTCTCGCACTGTTGCCTCCTTGCAGGAATTCATCCAGGCTAACGTTGCTGTGGTGCCAAACCCTTCTCCAACCGCCCCCTTGCCCTCAGCGGTACCGTCGACACCAGCGGACAACACCACGCAACGGGAGGATGCTAGTGGCACCGCCCATGATGGCTTCACCGTCGTGAATGGAGGAGCCAAACCAGCCAGACAAGCGATTTATCCTGTTCATTGCTTCAACAGGTTTGCCATTCTGGAGGAGGAGGACGAGCAGGAGAGCACCTTCCTGGTGGGTGACTCCATGATTCGCCAGCAGGTCGTTGAGTTCTGCGGCAGAGTTCCTCGTCGAAGACGGAACTATTGCTATCCTGGTGCTGGGATCGACGACATAACTGCTGCTCTTGAGGAGATCTCCCCCCAGGCTACTAATGATTCACTGTTTGTTATTCACACAGGTACGAACGACATCACCACGACCCGGTCTGAGGAACTCCTGGAGAAGTACCGTAGGCTCATCCAGCAGTATAAGACTAAATCCCCTAACATTTTGATTTCAGGAGTTCTACCACGGACTTGGGCGGAGAGCGACTTTTCAGTAAGGCCTTCAGCCTAAACAACCGCTTACAGACTCTTTGCAGGGAGCTTGACGTGGAGTTCCTCAACACATGGGACAATTTCTATGGACAAAATGAGCTCTTTCACAGGGACGGATTGCACCTTTCTCCCATCGGGGCAGCCAGACTCGGAAGGCTCCTCAACGAAGCAGTGCGTGTCATCCGAACAAAAACGAGTCACGGCCACGTCCTCCACCCCACCCGTGTAAATAGACGCCGTGCATCACAACAAACCCGTAACCGTGATCCCGCAAGTACCACCACCTCTATTACTAAGCCTCTAGATAACTAAAAATCCTTAGTTTCAATGCGCGTAGCCTAAGAAACAAATTTGATGAACTGAGATGTCTTGCTTTAACAGAAAATTTTGACATAATTGCTATAACCGAAACATTTATCGACACCACAAATATTGATTTAAGTTCCGAATACAACATAGATGGCTACAGACTCTTCAACAAAGATCGTGTAAACCGTAGAGGCGGTGGCGTCGCCCTTTATGTCAAAAGCTATTTGCAACCCACTGACAAAACACCGGGAAACAGTAACGTTGAACATTTGTGCGTGCGAGTAAACATTGCAAAGCCAACCTAACTATATCTGTCACCTACAGGCCTCCCGGGCAATCACTTGATGACGACCTTGCAATGTACAGCGTCTTAAGGCAGTCACTTAATAACAGAGACTCACTGATATTAGGAGACTTTAACCTCCCCCATATCGACTGGGCGACACTGTCAGGTACAGAAGGCGAGTCACATAGAATGATCGAATTTCTAGAAGAAAATTATTTAAGCCAAATGGTTTCTGAGCCAACTCGACAAAATAATATACTCGACCTTGTTATAACGACCCAAGATAACCTAATCAGTAGTGTCACGGTAGGAGAACACCTCGGTTCTTGCGATCATAAATTAGTGCGCGTCGACATTAAAGCTCAATCATCAGTGACTGAAAATAAAGTAAAGGTGCCCAATTTCAAAAGAGCTAACTTCGTAGAAATCCGACAAAAACTAACAGAAATACAACTATCAGATGACGGCAACGTAGAGGAAGCCTGGCTAAGCCTTAAAAAATCACTTACTCACTCAGCAGAACACATTCGTCCCCTTGTGCGACGAATTAACACTAATAAAAGCCCACCGTGGTTTAATAGCGAAATTAAACAATCAGTCAATGAGAGAAAATTGTTTTACAGGTTAAAGAAAGAACAAAGCACGCCCGAAAACATTAGACTTTATAATGATGCCAGGCGACGAGTAAAAAGACTAGTAGGCCAGGCAAAGCGTAGATACGAAGAAAATATTGCAGCCAACTGTAAAAATAATCCGAAATCTTTCTTCAGTTACATAAACAACAGAAAGGCGATCAAAAGTGGTATTGGACCTTTAACAAACAGCGACGGTGCACTAGTGACTGACAGCCAACACATTGCAAACCTCTTAAACAATTACTTTTCCTCGGTGTTTAATACTAACAGTCTTCCTCTCGCTACCACCAACACCAGTACTATTGTAAATCTCGAGCATGCATTGCCTAATTTTGAAATAACAACCGATGAAGTCCTTAAAGCTCTCCATTCACTTAAAACAAATAAAAGTCCTGGACCTGACAAAGTATATCCAACTCTGCTGAAAGAAACAAAGAGCGAAATACTCTCCCTCACAACCGAAGTCAATATGTCCTGGCGACAAGGCATCGGCCCTTCAGATTGGACAAAGGCTCACGTGACACCGATTTTCAAGAAAGGAGACAAAACAGTACCAGGTAATTACAGGCCCATTAGTCTAACTTCGGTTGTAGGTAAGCTACTTGAGGGCATAATTAGAGACAAAATTGTGAATTACCTTGAAAGCCACTCATTGATTGGGGACTCACAACATGGCTTCCGAAACAAAAGATCCTGCCTATCAAATCTATTAACCTTTATAACGACCTCTTCACTGTTTATGACGTAACCAAATCACTGGACGTAGTCTATCTTGATTTCAGAAAGCGTTTGATAAAGTCCCGCATCATAAATTACTTTACAAATTAAAGCAAATAGGTATTGACGGTCAAGTAAACCAATGGATCGCGAATTGGTTGAGCAACAGACAACAAAGAGTAGTGATTGACGGATTTAACTCAGAGTGGGCGCCTGTCACTAGTGGCGTCCCTCAGGGCTCGGTCCTTGGCCCAGTGCTCTTCATTATTTACATCAACGACGTGGATGTTGGACTCAATAACCGCATTAGTAAATTTACAGACGACACAAAGATTGGCAACTCGGTTCTCACTAACGAAGACAGGCAAAGCCTCCAAGAGGATTTGCACAAAATTTCAGCTTGGTCGGATAGATGGGAGATGCCCTTTAACGTAGACAAGTGCCAGGTCCTTCAAGTTGGAACGAGGAATAAGAAGTTCGAATACGAAATGCGCGGCGTTAAACTCAAAAGCGTTCAATGCGTCAAAGACTTGGGGTCAAAATCGCGTCAAACCTCAAATTCTCACAGCAATGCATCGATGCAGCAAACAAAGCGAACAGAATGTTGGGCTTCATTAAAAGAAACTTTGTATTCAAGAATAAAGATGTAATACTCCGCTCTACAACAGTTTAGTCAGACCCCACTTGGAATATGCGGTACAGTTTTGGTCCCCACCATGCAAAGGATATTGCTAAATTAGAAGGTGTTCAGCGTCGGGCAACGAAAATGATCCTTCCTTGCGCAAATCCTACGAAGAAAGGCTTTCTACCCTTAACATGTTCTCTTGAGAAACGTCGCCTCGAGGAAAACTGATCGAATGTTTTAAAATACTTAATGGTTTCACGAATGTAGACAGATCAACATTGTTTATGATCGATGACACTTTGCGCACGAGGAACAATGGCGTAAAACTCAGATGTAGACAAGTAAATTCAGACTGCACCAAATTTTTCTTCACCAACGTTGTAGTGCGAGAATGGAATAAGCTTCCACCGTCAGTGGTCCAGTGTAACACGATTGACTCCTTCAAAAATAAGCTCGACCGTCACTTCCTTCAACTTAATATCAACTAGAGTAGAAATGCAACGTTTTGGAGTCTTCTGATTAATGTAAAATCACTTAGGTTTAAGGACAGACCACCAAGTCTGGACCATGGGGTCTGTGTGGTCTGATTTTCTATGTAAATCTATGTAAATCTCTCTCTCTCTCTCTCTCTCTCTCTCTCTCTCTCTCTCTCTCTCTCTCTCTCTCTCTCTCTCTCTCTCTCTCTCTCTCTCTCTCTCTCTCTCTCTCTCTCAACCAACTCCTCCACCCACCACCATCACCACCACCACCACCACCACTACTATAGCACCACCACCACCACCACCACCACCATCACCACAACCACCACCACCATCATCACCACCTACCACCACCACCATCACCACCTACCACTTACCTCCACTTTGAAGTTGCCGGCTGGAGCACAGAGTTGGCTGGACTGGGCTCCCAAAGATGGCGGCCGAGGTACTTCCGGTTGCCGCACCTGAGTGTTTGGCTCGCGCGCTCTAGGTATATAACTCTGTGGTCTGGCTCGCGCGCTCTAGGTATATAACTCTGTGGTTGTAGCCCTACTGCCGTTCTTTAAAAACTATGTGATCATGTTTTTCTTCCAAACTCATTGTTTTAGCACACACGCTGACTTCCATCAGTAATGATTTACATTGAATCATTGGTTTGTAGGGGGAAAGAGTGGGTGAATATAATTATCTCGGTCTAACTTATACTGTTTATTATACCGCTATTCGCAGCAATATCTTTCTCTGCTCCGATTGCAACGCTGCCTCGTTCAAATATCATAACACCGCCGCGGTCGCCACGTTTACCAGCAAAGAGTCTCCTTGTCTACCAGCCGGAGCCTCAAATCATGTCCCTTTGTGGTGATAAAGAGGACACAGCCTGGTGTGAAGCTACATTTATTGCGGAAGGATGCCAGCCGGGGTAAGTGATATATATAAATAATGATAATGTGGAAATTCTAATCATTTTCACGCTGACAGCTGTTTTGAACTTGCTAACTGCATGCCTCCCCTCCCGCGGCCCCGCTGGACGCTGCACTTGATTTAAACACATGAACATGGGGAGTCTGCAAGAGGCCGAATGGCCAACACACGGCAGCTCCAGATTCCTCCCCATTACCACCTGTCAGCCTCGCCCACATAGCTATCCAGTCTACTCTTAAAACAAGCTATCGTCCCTGCACTCACTATGTGATTGCTGAGTCTATTCCATTCCCCCACCACCCTATTACTAAACCAATGCCTGCCCATTTTCCTCCTAAATGTATACTTTTCTAATTTAAGTCAATTACTGCATGTTCTATCTTGCCAAACATCTTATGCAAAAGTTAACCTGCATCTTCACTCTTTCATCCCTTACACTAATAAACTCTGGAACAGCCTTCCATCGTCCGCATTTCCTCCTGCCTATAATTTGACCTTCAAGAAGAGTGTATCAAGACTACTTTTGTCTGTTTGGGAGCGTTGAGTAGCGTGGCTTTTTTTTTCTAGTACGCTTTGTTGCCCTTAAGCTGTCTCCTTTGTTTAAAGAAAATAATAATTAAATAAATAGAAGTTGGCCGCCAATGCTTCCAACACATTTTGGTGCCATATCTACAAGTGGCTGGTGACTGTAAGTATCTCAGCAACCTACATGCATCTATGCCATTCCTATCACGGTGCATGGAGCAAGCTTCACATAACACTCAGTCAGGGACAGTTTAATTATGGTTACATGTCAGACTCAGTTTATTGCTCAGTCTATTAGGTGCAGTGCTGTTAATATTGTTAGTGGTAGTATTAGTACAATTAATGCATTTATTTTCATTAATTTATCAATATTTACTTATTATATTCTTAGTGTTTGAAAATTCCAATACTAGTATTAAGATAAACAAAAATATCAGAAATATATTTATACTCACTAATTATTATTGCTATTCTTATTATTACTTCCTTCAATGTCCTGGCACTTTGACATCTAGTGCTTTTCCGTCTAGCAGCCAAAATTGTGGTCTTTCTGAATGTGTATGTTCTAAGTCTTCATTGGTGTAACGTGCTATATAACAAAAATCTGCATCTCTCTCCCTTTTCACCCAGTTGTCCCCGTACATCCTTTCAGTATCCAAAGAACTTCAATTTACATCTTGTAATCACTTAACTAATGCAGTGCAATCCTCATCTCTGTATTTTACCGTGTGGACATACTCTTTCCTTCCATGTTCCACTGTCGTATGTTATTCCACGTCTAACACAACCACATCCCAACAGATCCGAACACGTCCGATATCATCCAAGAGAATGTGGCAGCTGAAGGGGAGAGTCCAAGAAAGAGGCCAAGGGTGAAGACATTTAGCCACTCCCTGAACTACGTGGCAGCATCCAACCCTCACCTGAGCTGCAGGGATGTGCTTCCCATTGCAGTGCACCAGCTCCATGTACTGATTTTGGTATGAATACTTCATCTAGTGTTTGTTGATTGTTGTGTTATTAATCTAATTATGACTTCACAAAATAGACTGTGCAAGTCACTTAACACATGCCCTGCTCAACATCACTTTTAAGTTGTAGAATTCCTTCATATGGATGCTGATTTATGTATCCTGAAATGATTGGATATTGATTGTCTTAACATTTTTTTTGTCCATGATCACTGAACCATGTTACGGTATGTCTTTGGGTGCAGATCCAGGAAATGAGTTTTGGGGGGACGTCAGACTTTTTGCAGGTGGAAGGAGCATTAGCATTACCAATTAGCCATTCTCGGCAGTCCTGGTCTTGAAAAACTGGTGGAGTGACCTAAATCAATGGGTATAATCCCCCCCCTGGGGGGGGGGCCTGGGGCCCCCCTTGGATCCACTAATGTAGCTATGTCTTATAATATATCTATCCTTTACAGTCTGATGGTGCATCCTTCTAGGTTTTCAAGTTTTAGTAGCTACTCATGAGAAGTATTCCTTATAATGATCATTGATTTCCAGATGCTTTGCACTAAAAAAAGTGTCGTGAAACCTGCCGCAAATAATAATCAGCTATAGTCAACCCTTGCTTTAAAGAACCAATATGGAGGAAGGGGGTGATGTTATATCCAAAAATCTTTTACATCTGAAGTATCCAACCTTTTTGTGTATAATAAAACTTGTTTGTTACATGAACTTAAAAATTCACAATTTCCATACATGATTCTTTTTTCCTTGTATTTGATGATTAATCCTGACACGTATTTCCATTATCAGTAGGTAATATATAGTAACAAGACAATAATACACATTATAACAATGTATATATTATAGCCCAATGAGTGCACAAGATCATTTACCTCATCAGTGACGCCAAGTCCTTGAGTCCTTCCCTAAATTCTTTGCCCGAATTTGTGACACCAAGTATAATAACTAGTTTTAGTGACCATTTGCATCCATTTTTCACTTTGATTAAAAAATTGCCTCTCAACAGGGTGTGAACTTGATGGGGTTGGAGGAAACTCGACTCGACCATCAAGCTCACCACAATATAGTAAGGAACCTCTTGTTCTCAGTGATAATTTATCCTCTTTAGTTACTATTCCATGTTGCTTTAATCACAACTAACGTGTTGGAAACATTACAGCTTAATAACATACTTCACATCTCTGCATACAAATTGAGTTCAATATTTAACTGTTACACCAGTAGGCTTCATATCTTAAAAAAAAAGGTATGTAAAAAGGTTGACATTTTTAATGATATATTTAAACTCTTTATTATGTTTCTATGGCTGTAGTACTGTTATGATTAGTTGAGTGATCAGCATATGGGTCTTATGTTTCTGATAGCATAGGTTCAAATTTTGCCATAGGCTGGCAATTGATAGTAACAGTAGTGTCCACAGATACCTACCTGTTTCTTTATCCTGTTCCACTTTAAACCATGACTGGCCAATCTTTGAAGAGGTAGCATAACCTTGAAGTGCCACTAACAAACCTTTGTCCATTCTTCTGATGTGATTCTTTTTTTTTTCCCCCGGTAGGTTTTCTTCAGGGGCCTGGTGGTCGGCCCAGGCCCGTCATGATGCAGGCAATTTTTTTTTATAGTGGCGCCATTTAGTATTGGCTCATGCTGCCGCCCAGAACTCATTCTTGATTCACTTGGATGGTTTAGCAGGGCTTAGGTATAACTAACATTGCAGAAACAGGGAATTTTTAGATTTTTATTGTGGCAACACATTGACAAATGTTTTAGTATGGACTGAACATCAAAGATATATATGGTAAATAGGTGCATGTAGATCTTGACATTACATCTGTCAAGAGTCCCCAGTTGTATCCTCTCCCCCATCTCCTGAAAATATTACGCTTGTCAGGCAATCTAAGTGAAGCCTTCCATCGAAGCTGGTGTGCAGACATAATGTCAATGCTTAGATTCACTGTCCTTAGAGCACTGAAAATAATGCAATTACATGCACATATTTTATTATTTAGAATTGTGATTAATTGTGATTAAATATTTTTTCATGTATTTTCAGACATGAAAAGTGAAAATTGCTGCACACAACAGTCTGCCGTCTGCACCGGGAGGCAAGGCAGCTCAAAGCCCAGGCTGTTACAACTCCTGGGCAGTTTTTGCCCAGATGCCAAGATCTAAGCCTAGTAGAAGATATGGGTTACAAGAGAGGAGGTTTGCTCTGGCCTTATACTATCAAAGTCCAAATGCTAATAGATTTCTAAGCACAGTATTTCACTTGCCTTCAGTTTCAACACTTCACTCATGACTTTGGGGTATTTCAGTACATGTTGGCTGGAGCAAACAGACTCTGACAGCCCTGCAGCAAAGAGCACAGGCTTTGTCAAAAGAAGAGATACTTCGTGGGATTTGCCATTATTTAGTATTACTCTTGTTACGCCAAGAATTTTTTTCCATATACTTTGCCAAATATTGCAAGTAATGTACCATTGTTGGGCTTGCCTGTTATAAATCAGATCTTGTTCAATTAACAAGCTTTGGGTGTCTGCCACTTTCCAGTTGTAATGCAAGGAATCATTTACCTCCCTTGCTAGATATCACATGTAATGCACCATTGTTGGTTTTGCCTGTTATAAATCAGATCTTGTTCAGTTAACAAGCTTTAGGTGTCTGCCACTTTCCAGTTGTAATGCAAGGAATCCCCTGCCAGGTATCGCATGTAATGCACCATTGTTGGTTTTGCCTGTTATAAATCAGACCTTGTTCAGCTCACAAGCTTTGAATATTTGCCATTGTTTATTTCAGGTGTAATGCTTGGAAGCATTTGTTCTCTCCCCTACCCAACAGTATGCAATGCTTTATTGTGGATTTTGCCTGTTATATTTAATCTTGTTCAGGTAACAAGCTTTTGGTGTCTGCCTTACCGAATAATATGCTGCAGTGACACTTGGCTTGATTTCATAATGTGAAATACAGCATGTAATTTCATCACACTAAGTGTCTATCATCACATGTCTGGCATCATTAATGTGGCTTCGAGGAGTAATCTTGTTTGTATTACAGCATGCATTGTTTTTTTCTGCTTTATATGATACGCATAATCACATAGGTATGATTTTTTTTTTTTTTTTTTTTTTTTTTTTTTTTGTGGACAAAATGTAATGGCAGTTGATATTCTTGACTAATGCCTCATAAACCTTATTTTGTCTCATTTGCTTTTATCATATCTACCTCTGCTACTTAGTTGTGCCTACTGAGCTTAATATCTTCATGACCCTGACACCAGGGTCAGAGCTTGTGAGATCATACCGTGTCCTACATCCCATTTTCACCTCCAGGCTCGGCTGTCTCCCAGGACCACCAAGTTATTGCATTCCATTTAAGACAACTCATGTGTTACCTTCTTGATGTTCTCCATCATGTATTTCAGCATGTTTTATGATGCTTTGCTCTTATATATTGATGTGCCTTGCAACATTTTTATACAGTTTTCATTGTATATAACGCACCATTGTTGGTTTTGCCTGTTATAAATCGGGTCATGTTCAGTTAACAAGCTTTGAGTGTCTCCCATTGTTTATTTCAGTTGTAATGCTTAGAAGCTTTTGTTCTCTGCCCTGTCAAGCAGTATGCAATGCTTGCTATTATCTGGCACTGGTACAGTTAGTATGATATTTTTACTCAGCTAAGAGCATTTTGCAAAAGGTAAAGGTACGGTTGGGGGCATACGCTGTAGCAGCGCGTGGCCTCGGTGCTCATCTCTGTAACATTTGCCCTTGAGCCTGTGGTGTTAGGGAACCCATTACCCTGGGACACAGGACCAGTGTGACACCCGGGTTACCACTGTTGCAAAGGCATTATAGTAATTAGCATGCATAGAATGTTGTATGCTTTGCTTGTATTTAAAGCACTGGATATGTTTGCTACACACACACACACACATAATATATATATATATATATATATATATATATATATATATATATATATATATATATATATATATATATATATATATATATATATATATATATATATATATATATATATATATATATATATATAGTGTAGATAATACCTAATAAAATTTAAAAACAAATATATTTTTCTTTACCCCATTAGTAAATCATTTTACAATGAAAAAAAAAAAAAGTAAAGGCTGGATAGGGTGCTGTGGCAGGTACTTCAAAAATAGTAAAGATACCCCTGAAAAGACGTTTTGGGTGGGCTGCAATATATGACGCAACTTCCACACGCTCGAGGAATTACTACATACCACTAGTCTCTTTGGGCCACAGCCTCTAGAGCCCCGTCAGTGGTAGTTGCTATCAGGTGTTGTTTATTGTGTTGGCCGTCCTGTCACCAGGGTGGGAGTTAGATCCTGTCGAATTGCCCCGACTTCTGCAAGAAGGTTTGCGTGCACTTGAGGGCTTGGAAGGCAGTGTCGGGGCTGAGGGCGTCGCTGCCCAGCAGGTCCTCTAGGGTTGGCCTGTGAATACGGAGACTGGTTAAGGATACCTTGAGGTTGGTGCGGACTGCGGAGGGAGTGGAATCTTGGGCCGTGGTAATCCTTGGCCCACCACCTCTGGTCCTCCTCCCCTCCTTCTTCGCCAGATTATCGTACTCAAGAGCCGCGTAATTACCGGTTTCTGGCTATAACTGTTGCCAACAAGCACCAATAATTAACCATTTAAACGATATCCATATATGAATGCAGTTATTTGGGTGATGAAAGCAGTTTATTGGGTCGGAAATCGGCAAACATAACAGGTTGAGTACGACAATCTGGCAACGTTGCTCGGGGGGGACCGTTTTTCCAGTATTTTGGAGTGGGCCGAGTAGCACAGGTAAACACGGCTCGGCGCATGCGCAGTAGAAGTGGGAACAGGGGGAACTGCAGCCACACGGGCAGTCTGCTGATTGCGTCGCGCGGCTTTTGAAAAAGAATATAGGTCTACCGTCTAGGTGCCTCAAGAAGAAACATTGGGAGCGTCTCTGCCCCCGAGTTCCGGTTCATCGACGGCTGGTGTGGCATCTGGCACGAGAAGTGGTGTCCGGTAAGCTATTGAGACGTTTCCTTACCTTACGGAACCTTACGGAGTTACTGGACACAGGCCAAAGCTAGCTAGGCCTCTATGTCCAGATCATTGCCGCTGTCTAAACTAATACTCAGTTGGTGTGCCGGTGTGGTTACCAATTTGGTTAAGATTCGTTTTAGGTCCGTGCCAGTATCTCATTACCTACCTTATGAAACATCACTATCTCTTCATATATATTTTCTACAAACCTTCAACAGTCATAGAAACGCTTTGAAAATCCAATTCAAGGACTTTTTTTTTACTCTTGAAAATATGGGATAATGTTTACGAAAGCGCGTCGCCGCCTCTGCTGGCCGCGGCGACGCTGCAGCGGGTGTTGCGAGAAATACCTCCTCGCTGAAATAAGTCACATATAGGTGAGGGGGGGGGGTCCAGAGGGGGGGCCAGCCCCCCCTGGTTAGAAGGGGGGATCGAGGGGGGCGCAGCACCCCCGTTAGTAGGTCGTAAAGTTCGGTTGGAGTAGTTTGAATATACGCCCCGACCCTAAGCCCTCTGCGAGCTATTTTGCGGCTGCGGCGGCTGCAGCGTCGCCGCGGCCAGCAGAGGCGATGCGTTTTCTCAAACATTATCCTCTATTTTCAAGAGTAAAAAAAAAAGTCCTTGAATTGGATTTTCAAAGCGTTTCCATGACTGTTGAAGGTTTGTAGAAAAGATATATGAAGAGATAGTGATGTTTCATAAAGTAGATTATGAGATACTGGCACGGACCTAATACGAATCTTTACCACCAATTTTTCTTCAAAATTCATTTAGGTCCTTGAATCCTTTGAGTATTTCAAAGTTTGTAAACGTGTGAAAAGGAATTAATTGTTAGAGTTAGAGCCATTCAACTACCGTACAGTCCTAAGCAGCCTGGCACCCTGAGTTCAAGAGGCCGTTGTCCCATTATGGCCTACCCTACTCCTTTAACCGTAGTAAGTGCAAGAGCCACTCAACAACAGTTGTAAGCAACCTGGCACCTTGAGCTTTACCGGTAGAGGCCGTGAACTTGTGACACCTTTGAGCTCCAGAGGCCCTGGTCCTCAAAGCACCTTGTGCTCTATAGGCCGTGGTCCTGTGGCACCTTAGAGCTCTAGAGGCCCTAGTCTTGTGGCACCTTGAGCTCTATAGGCCGTGGTCCTTTGGCACCTTGAGTTCTATAGGCTGTGGTCCTGTGGCACCTTAGAGCTCTAGAGGCCATGGTCCTCGCGCCTCGAACTCTAGAGTGGCATTTAGAGCTCTAGAGGCGGTGGTCCTGTGGCACCTCAAGCTTTAGAGGCAGGGGTCTTTGAATTTCGAGCTCTAGAGTCTATGGTCCCGAATGGCCTACCTTAGCCCTTTAAATATTTAAAAAGGAACACCGTAGTTGGCACAACGGCACCTCGAGCACGGTAATGATCGTCTGAAACTAAGGTTTGTATTCCCATTAAATTACTTTTGAATTATGCTATATTGGAACAAACAATCTTCTATATTGTAGAGCAGCGATAGGTTGATCTAGACCTAAGTTTTTATATATATATATATATATATATATATATATATATATATATATATATATATATATATATATATATATATATATATATATATATATATATATATACAAGTAGGGGATTTAGAATAAATGGACAGTTCTCCACACAGTGGGCTAATGTTGAAGAAGAGGTAGCGGTAAATATGGAGACTCACTACGCGCCACCAGTATTGCCCCCACGAGATTAATAACCTTTCCAAGGTCTCACATACTGTTGTACTTCTCTATAGTTTTACCGGCGCATTATACATGTGGGGGGGGATCAGGGGGAGCTGTGCCCTCCCTGGTTAGGAGGGGGGTGAAGCCCCCCCCCCCCCATTAGAGGTTAGGTTATGTAAAGTTCGGTTGGAGTAGTTTAAATATGCTCCCCCACCCAAAACCCCCGATTTCCTACGGGTCTCCGAAGATCATTAGGGGAAGGGGATTAGGCCTTTTTCTTTACCTTTAAGTACTTGCGCCTTCATATTATGGTTGAGGGACATGTATTTCGTCCCTTAACCATAATATGGAGGTGTAATATCGTATTTCGGAGGCGCGGAGTCAATCTCCACATTTACCAAGGCAGCCACCTCTTACAGGGTCAATACCTACATTGTGGATTCTTTTTTGGTCCTTGAATGCAGTACAGTAACATGACCTCCGAATAATTGAAGGGGGGTTGAGGGGGGTGAAGCCCTCCCGTTAGGAGGTTTGTGGAGGACGAAGCATTCCCCCCTGATAAGGGAGTCGAGGGGGAATGAATGCTCCCCGTTGGGTGGGTTACGTTAGGTTAAGTTTGGTTAGGTTAGTTTAAATTTATTTGGCACATGGTGTGGGTCAGCAAAAATACGCTGCGTGGAATGGGACAAGGCAGCAGCTGGGGTGGGTCCACTATGTGGTTCGTTGTTAAATGGTTGGGAGCGGGGCGGCAGGGGGTACACCTCAGGCATTGCACAGAAAAGTCAATCATTCAGTGATTTCTAGAAAAAAAAGTACTATCCATGGTAAAAAGCATCATATTTTGTCCAGAAATAAGCAGTCAGTGTCTCAAAGTTAGTAGGCTACCCTCTCTTCAATAATCCCCCACATTTATTACATATTGTTCTTGTATCATTACTGGCTCAGCATATAGTGTGGAGATAATTGAAAAATGAAAAGAAAGGTGAAGTAAAAAAGGAAATACTGAAGATAGAAAAGTTACAGGAAAAAGAAATAAAAGATGAGTATAAATGTGAAATGGCAGAGGCCTTAAGTGAAAAATGGGAAAGTGTAAAAGATAATACAAATATTGAAAAAGGTTTTGGAACATTTATAGAATTAATGGTAACTACAACAAAAAAAAAGTGGTGAGGGATGGAAAAAGAAAAGGAAATTCATGGTGGACAGAAGATATAAGGAGAAAAGGGAACTTTTTAAGAAAACTCAAGAAAGAAATGTGGCTGAGCAAGTAAATAGGGAAAGGAAAAAGAAATATAGAGAATGCAAAATGAAATTAAAACAAGCAATAAAAGAAAGTAAGAAGAGAGTTGATGAAGACTTTGGAAAAAGACTAAGTGAAAAATTTAAAGGGAACAGGAAATCATATTGGAAAGAAGTAAAAAATTAAAGAAATGCAGAAAATATTTCCCCAAGTAAAATAAATGAAGTTATGGATGAGAATGGAAAGATGTTGAAAGACGGGGAAGCTGTGAAAGAAAAATGGAGTGAATATTTAAAAACTTAATGAATTTTGAGGATGGACGTCCAGCAGCTGTAACAGGAGCAGTTTTAGTAGAGGTAGAGGAGGAGTATATAAAGAAAGAAGTGTAACATAAGAAGTAAATCAAGCAATAAAAAGATTAAAAAATGAAAAAGCAGCAGGAATTGATGGAATCACAGCAGAAATGTTGAAGTGTGGAGATGTAGTTGTTAAATGGATGGTCAAGATATGCGAAGTAGCATTTTTTTTTATTTTTTTTTTTAAATTTTTTTTTTTTACGTTGTGGCCTATTGCGCCGGTAGGCTTCTTCCCGGTGGATCCTGATGGTCGGTCCAAGGCTTCTTCCCGGTGGGTCCTGATGGTCGGCCCAGCCCGTTCTGGCGCAGGCGAGTGTTTATAGTGGCGCCATCCTGCATTGGCTCATGCTGCCCTCCCGGAGCTCATCTTTAATCCTAGAATCTAGAGTCCGGGTTGATAGGTGGTCTTCTGGACAGCATGTGGGTAGTTTTAAGCCACTCGGCGGCGGCTGAAAAATCCCAGCTTGGTGGCACCGGTCGGGGATTGAACTCGCGTCCTCCTGAACTCGGGGGGGGGGGGGGGGGTGCCAGCAGACTGGACAAAAGCCATCATTGTCCCAGTTTCCAAGGGGAAGGGCAGGAGAGGGGAATGTGGGAGGTATAGAGGAATAAGTCTCCTAAGTATACCCGGAAGGGTTACGGAAAAGTCATAATAGAGAGGGTGCAAAGACTTACAGAAGAGAAAATCAGTGAAGAGCAAGGAGGCTTCAGGAAGGGAAGGGGATGTGTGGATCAGAAATTTTCCTTCAGGATGGTAGTAGAAAAATTAATAGCAAAAGGAAAGAAACTATACGCTGCCTTCATGGATTTAGAAAAAGGTTATGACAGAGTTGATTGGATTGCATTGTGGGATGTTTTAAAGATTTATGGTGTGTGAGGAAAACTGCTTAGTGCAATAAAGTCTTTCTATGAGGATGCATCTGCATGTGTCAAAATTAGTGGAGAAACAAGTGAACATTTTGGGATAAAAGTGGGTTTGACCCGGCAGCGTCGTCGGACCCATTTTTGGGCTCCCACGAGTCGGTCCGCTGAAACGGCAGACACGGGGCTCGGCTCAAAATGGCTAATTTGAGCTAATTGTAGGCGGTGGTGGCATAAAGCGACCCACCATGCATGCCCTGGGTCATTGTGGTGGGTGATTGATCTTGAGGTGGGCTTATTTGTCATAGGTGGTGCTGTAAGGTCATGGCAGACTGAATTAGCTATCCATACAGGAATCACTTGTCAAATTCTCTAAAGTAGACAAGTGACTCGGCTAGATGCCACGTGTCACGAGACTGTTTATTTTGTAACAAACACCACCCAAAAAGAATGGAATTTGAATAAAAGTAAATATTTTTAACGGCTTTATGGTTATGAGAGGAATACTCTGACGTATGTTCCATGCTCTTTTCTTAGTCTCAAAATGCAGTGTAATGTTACCGTTTCTCGGCCACTTCTCAGCTGACACAGTGCTCATTGCAGAAAATGAAAGTGACTTACAAAATTTGGGTCTCTGTTTTTGATAGTGTCTGTAAAAGGAGAAAGCTGAAAGTAAATGTCAACAAAAGTAAAGTGATGGTTTGTGAGCAAAGTAGAAGTGAGGTTGTAGATTTTGTATGCCCATATAGAGTGGGAATTGAATGTGAAAAAGAATGCAAAATAATTTTGAATGGTGAAGAAATGAAGGAGGTCAATGAGTTTAAGTACCTTGGATCAGTTATGTGTAAGCATGGTGGTATGGAGGGGAGGTAAGAGAAAGCGCATTGCAAGGAAGAAGGGTGGTGGGGTCTTTGGGACGAATCATGAATGGCAGAAGTGTGAGCATGGAGGTAAAGAGGGATTTGAGGAATACAATAATAAGTGAAACGTGGGCCTGGAATGAAAGTCAGAGGTCTAGAGTGCAGGCAGTGGAAATGAGTTATTTGAGGAGTGCTTGTGGTGTGAGTAGAATGGATGGAATGAGTAATGAAAGTGTGTATGAGCGTTTTGGAATGTGTCACGGGGGTGAAGGGAAGAAGTGTGGAGTGGTGGAAGAAGTGAAGCGACAGACTTTAAAGTGGTTTGGCCACATGGAGCAAATGGAGGAGAGTAAGATGACCAGAAGGGTGTATGTGAGTGAGATAGAGGGAGGGAATGCTAGAGGATGACCTCCAGTGAAATGGAGAGATAGGGTGCAGGAGTACGTTAGGGAGAGGGGGGAAAGATCTTTGAGAAACTTTGAGCAGGCAAGGAGGGAGTGCCTGGATAGAGAAAGATGGAAACTTCTGCTGTGGCCATCCCCTGGTGGGGGCTCCTAGGAGCAGGCATTAATGAAATGATGATGATGATAATTTAACTTCACTTGGTGGTTTACTTTGGAGAAACTGCTGTTCATTTCCAGGAAAAATATGAAGCTTTGGTAGAGATTGTTTTGTATTAATGCTCCATTTTTGGATGAAACTATTTTTCCTAAGAGTTTTAGATATGTTTTGAGTGAATGACATTTTTTCCCCCTAAAAATCATTTTTACAGTGAACACCCCCACCTCACCTCCCAGAGATGTTAGCAGTTTCAGAGAATACAGGGATCAAATTACTTTAAAACAAACAAAACAAAATAAAACAAAAAACTATCAGAAAAATAGTTTTGTCTTCTGCAATGATGATAATATTGATACTACCAGTGTGGAGCAGCTGCCTCAACTGCTGAGTACCAGTGATGACAAAGGGGCAGTGCAAACATTACTGTGAGAAGCATATCACATATATCTATCATACATACTGTGGTAACCTGGATGTCACACTGGCCCTGTGTCCTGGGGTAATGGGCTCCCTTCCACCACAGGCTGAAGGGCCAATGTTACGGAGATGAGCACCGAGGCCATGCGCTGCTACAGTGTATGCCCCCAACTTTACCTTTACTATCATACATAATTAATATTATCAAATCTAAGCAAAACTGATCTAATCTAACTTCAATGGATCAAACCTAACATAACTTTTAAAGTTTTGAGGTGGATCAAGGCATGGTTTAGTGACAGGACACAGAGGGTTCGGGTAATTCTTACCAGGTCATCTTACCGAGGTTAGGCCTCTTAGGCCCCTTTCACACTTGCGGGCGAGGCCCACGTCCGTGCTTATAACACTGACCCGTGTCAACTTGTGACTGATGTTTTCTATGGAACCTTTCACACGCCGCGGACGTCTCCCGCGCGCGGGCGATATTCAACGCGGGCCCCCCTTGGGTCATATGCGGGCCCGCGTCCGCGCATAGCAGCAAAGGGTACAGTGTTCAATGTGTGTTTTCACATGGCCGCGGCCTGCGCATCTCTCCAAAGAAAACTCATTCAGTATCCTGGTTGATTTCAATGTGATTTGTTGTGCGTTCATTTTCCTGTTTCACTTTTTTTTTTTTTTACTTTATTTATAGAAAGAATTTTGATGCTCTTCTCCCTCATGTTTACTTCCTCATTTTCCCTTTCCCTTCTCTCCTTTTTCCCATTTTCTCTTTTCACTCAGCCATCTATCTTAATTTTTGGTCTTTCATTTTATCAATTTTATTCCTTTATCTCCCTTTCTCCTCCAGCTCTATTTTTGTTTCTCCTTTCCTCCAGATGACCTTGCTTTCCCTGGTTTTCATTACATTTTCTTGTTTTTCTCCTGCCTTCTTCCACCTTCGTGCGGGTGGCGGGCAGTTTTCACCTGCGCCGTCTGAAAGGATACGCGGGAAGGCCCGCGTCCGCGTTATAAGCATGTGAAAGAGGCCTTAGGCTGTGTATTTACAGCTGTGATCCTGTTCGCCGTTAGAGCTTTAGACCATTAGACCAGTGGTTCTTAACCTTGGGGGTGTCAGTAATTTCCAGGGGGAGCACGATCCCTAATGAAAACTAGGAATTTCTCTAATTTTATTTGTTATTCTCTTAACAAGAGCATGGGCTAATATTGAGAAGTTAATGAAAAAATGCAAAAGTATCAACCTCGCATTCAAGATTTAGTAGCTAAGAAGCCATGTCAAGTCACTCACTAATGACTAGGTAATTCATACTCAATAAAAAGACTAAAAACACTTTTTTTTCGTTTTTCTTTAAAACCTGGGAGGAAATTTTATTCATAGATGGAGGGGGGCGTGGAGGGGAGGACCAATTCCTAGAGGAGGTGTGGTAGTAAAAAGGTTAAGAACCATTGCGTTAGATGGTTAGGCTGTAAGACTTTAAGGCCCAAGGAACATTTATGCCACGAGATGCAGAGGCTGAAGGGGCCATGGCGTCCTGAGAGAGCAAGGGGGCATTTGCCCCCTGAAAATAAAAAATTGAAAAAATTACATGGAAAATACAAAATGAATAAAAGAACATAAACATTTCTCACCAGTTCATTCAGTTAGAGTAGATTACTACTCTCGGAGCATAAATTGAAAATTTTGAAAAAATTACTTGGAAAATGCAAAATGAATAAAAAAACATAAAGATTACTCAACAGTTCATTCAGCTAGGCCAGGTTATTACTCTCGGAACAGGAACTGGAGCCGTCGAGGATCTCTTCCGAACTTGTCAATGACCCTGTTCATTAGCTCGGTCTTCTGGCTGTTCACTTTGTCGCGGTGGACACTTAGCATGCAGAGACCGGACAGACGTTGAGCACTCATCGTTGATCTTAACCAGGTCTTCACCCTGCGCAGTGTGCTGAAGGACCTTTCCACAGTACATGATGTTGCAGGCAGAGTCAGTGCAATGAGGATAGCCTTGCGCACAGCAGGGAGCAGAGTGGTCTGCTTCACCAGCTCGATCATACTCAGTGAGTTGCCATCCACTGGCTTATGCTTCTGCACATCATACCATGTTAGAGCTTCTTCTACAAGGTTGTCAATGCCATACATTTCCTTGACAGATGAAACGATGTGCTTGAATTCACCTCTTTCTGTTTGCTGCATTTCTCTCGGATGTAGTTCCGAAATATTTGTTTTTCTTCAATTTTCTCTACCGGAGAAAATGTAACTGAGCTACTCTGTCAGATGAAAAAGTGCCACCATTTTGCATCTAAGCTCTTTCCTGGGAGCAAAATTTTTTCCAACGGGAGGGACACCCTCCTCAGACCCTCCCCAGGACAGCAATCTCAGGAGTCAGGACAACATTGCCCCCCCCTGCATTTTTTTCTGCGGACGCCCATGGAAGGGGCTGGTGAGAATATCATATAAAACTATGCCTACAGTACAATATAATGTATGTAAATATCACGTGTTTCAAATTAATCTGCCTTTTTTTCTCGCAAATCACTAGTTTGTTCCCCTTCCTCTCCCCTCCCAAAAATGAGTGATTTCCACAAAACAAATAATGAAAAGTGATGGCAAACCAATCAAAATTTACCAGAAATAAAAGTTTTGTCTTCACAATATGCATCGTTGAGGATAAATAAGCACTTGAGCCCACACAAGACACTTAAGAGTGCAGACTCAGCTGCTGCTGGGGTTGAACTTCCGAATGCCAGTAATAACAACATGGCGGTGCAGTGCCACATGTATCACTCTTATTTATCACAAACAAATAAAATTAACCAATCTAATCTAATCCAGGTAAGGGCAGGTCTATCTGGATGAGGAATGCAATGTCCTCAAGTCCTTGAGCTGTCTTTCTTTCTTTTTCTCCCTCTTGCTTTTGCTTCTCATTGGGTAACTGTTGGATTAATCCTCTCAGGGGTCCTGTGTTCCAGACTTGTGGTGAGCAGTCAGTCCAACCCCTGGACTGGGCCTGTTTTGAGGAGGGATTTACAGCCCCTCCTCCAATAATAAAACTACTGAGCCAAAAAAAAAGTAAGAAGAGGAGGTCGGGGTCGTGACGTAAGCCTCGACCCTGATCCGGTCTTTCTAGGGGCCTGACTGCACGGCAGACTTCCCGATGCATTTGGATCTGAGGAGCCTGCTGTCAGTTATGGGTGCAGGTCAAAGCCTACAGGACCCTTGCACCTCAAAGAAGGAAAGGCCCCCTAGCCCCTCTTTTTGTTTTGAGGGTGGTGTAGAGGCGGCACCCGCCCACAGAACCAGGCCTGGGGTTAACTTTCGGAGGGCTCTATGTGTTGGCTCCTTGAATGTCCGGAGCCTTGTAGAGGATCACTGATTGCCCTTCCTATCAGATGAGCTCAGGTGGACATTGTGGAACTTTTTGAAATGAGGAGGCCTGGCAGTGGCGAGATCAGTGAGGGAGGGGGTTCACCTACTATTGGTCTGGCATAAGCAATGGTTTCCATATTAACCCGTACAGTACCGGCTGATTTAAATATTTTTGGCTTGCCCAGTAATGGCCAATTTATTATTATTTTTTTTGGCTTAAAAATGTTCCATGTGATGGGAAAAGTGGAAAAAATAAGAAAAAAACATATGTCATAGACCTACTTTTCGCAGGAGAACTCCATGAAGTGTTACCACGGTATGGCTGGAAAAGGCCCCTGTACGTGAATGATGGTTTATGGAGAATTTGACAAGTGATAGAGGCCAGGTAGCCCATTTTTGTTGCACACAGGTGTAGAATACTCCAGAGTGCACCATTTCATGGGGTGTAAGTGTGGGATTTTCAGAATTTTCAGGACAGTAGAATTTCGTGTTACAAAGGCGGCTCAATATAGCCTACGGTATATCCTCCTCATCTGGCACATAATCCTTGTCCAAACCAAAGTCTGAGAGTGCTCCCACGTCTTCTTCAGATGAGGAAACTTCAAACTCACTGTCTATCACCAAATGGCAAAAGGAATTGGCAGCCGCAACATTGTTTATAGTACTTGGTCTTGATCTTGATCTTGATGTCACAGGTGGCTTGTGACTCCTCCCCAGCTTGGGTAGTGTTGCCAATGCTACAAACGCACTCGTGCAGTGTTGCCATTGTCTGCAGCAGTCTCTGTAGCAAAAATAGACCTGCTACATTGACTGTAACAGTGTTTAGCAAGCCCGACGTGTATACGCGTCGCTAGTATTTCCTGCAACCATAAGCGCTGACGCGTATACGCGTCGTTAGTGCTGTACGGGTTAAGGGAGTAGCTATGGGCATCTCCAGCCAACTGCAGCCATTTGTGGTTGAGGTTACTCCTTATGATGAGCGATGAAGCGTTGATGAGGTTTTAGACCCTGCTTCACTGCTAGTGCAGTGCTCTGCGAGGGCCGTCAACAGTTACGATGTTAGCCTCAATAATAATCCTCCATACACTTATTCACAATGTCGTAGTGATTGAGTGAGTCTTGATTGCTTTCATGAATAGCCTACTGTCCTTTTAACCCTTTAATTGCTAAACGCTCGCAGTGAGCGTTAGGCGTATTTGCTGGTGGTGCTAAACGCTCGCTGTGAGCACTCAAATCTCCCGTGAATGAGAGTGTTTCAACACTATTTCTCAACACAGGATTGCCAATTGAGTGGGTTCTCCACTAAATTTGGTGGAAAATCATATCAGCCCAGCATGGAAAATCTACGGACGAGCAACTGGTGGATGTTGTTGACCAATATAGTTACATTTTTGCATAGCTTCACCTATCACATGACTGATATTTTGACCAAATAGTTTAAAATTTTGCAGTTGGCAATACTGCCCTGCCAGCACCCCATCATCAAGAGATCTACAGTAGTTGCCTTACGGCTGACCGTCACGCACGTATAAATGTACGTCTTCACAGGCAACACCCCCTGAACGTGCCTTTACATTTGCAGGAGAGGCTTACATTACCGAATCGTATAGATATTAGCCTCCTCTTTCCAATGGTTTTGTTTCTTAGCTGTGATGAATAGTTTTTGAGATACAGAGGTTAAAAGAGCAAGCACTAGTGTCACTTGCTGGTGGTGCTAAAAGCTCGCTGCGAGCGCCAGTCGCACTCAGAGCAAAAAACACCCCCTGAACGTGCCTGTACATTCGTTGGAGAGGCTTACATAACCAAATTTTATAGATCTTGGCCTCCTCTTTCCAATGGTGTTCTTGATTTGTAGCTGTGATGAATAGTTTTTGAGATACAGCAGTAAAGCTTATGCTTATATAAAGGCTGGCCTCTAACAATACATACAACAACATATGTAACTATCTAATAGGCTATTAATAAATGTTTCAAATGTTTCAATGTTTCCCCTTCCCCCACTGGGGTGCCCGAGCGCGCCTGAGGGGATAGTTTCGTTGAGAGCGCTTAGCAATGAAAAGGTTAATAAAACTTGGCATCATCATAGTCACTTGGCCGTGTGGCACTAAATTATTTCCAACTCACTGAACATTCAACACAATTTGTCTTTAAGTATAAACACTAATTAATAGCCATGTTCGGTTATGTTACGAATTATCTCAATTTCGGTTTGAAGAACTACACAACACTGATTATTCGCTATGTGGTTGATTTCAGGCTTCTTGTATCTCACACAATTCATGCCTTTCTTCTCAGCCATGGCGCACTCCTTTGATTTATGGTCGCCAGCGCATTTGAAACATTTTGGGGCTTCTCCATTGGTCTTGGCAGAACAGATGGCCTCAAGATGGCCATATCTCTGACAATGATAACATATAATTGCATGGTACAGTACTGTCTCCAGGATTGTGAGTTTCAAGTTTGCGATTCACCGAGTTTGCGATAGGAACCCCCAAAATTTGATTTTTATTGAAAATTGGAATTGCGATATGACCCGAAAGGAAAAGGAAAAGGCTGCTAAAACCGGGTTTTTTCACACCTTGTTGTGGTCCTTGATTCCCATTCTCGCTCTTACCCACCACTGGGCCTTTCCATTGGCTGCGGGAAGCATGGTGAGTGGGATCCGGGCAGCCAGGCGCATTGGTGCCACCCAAACGGCACCTTCATTGGGGCCCGCGTGTGTGTGGCTGTGCCCATTGTGGGCCCAGGCTCCTCAATCTGCCAATTCCCACCTCCCACATGTTGCACGGGACCTTTTTCTTTTCTTCCATCTCTTCCTTTTCAAAAAGAAGAGATGGAAGAAAAGAAAGGAGTCCCGCGCTACATGTGGAAAACAAGAACTGACAAATTGAGAAGCCGAAACCCACAACAAACACAGCCACACACACACACACACACACACACACACACACACACACACACACACACACACACACACGGGCCCCGACAAAAACACTGTTCAGGTGGCACTGATGTAAAGGCCACGCCGCTGACACTCATCATCACCATCACCATCATCAGCCGCCCGCCAGCTGCTCAGGCCCAGTGCTTGGCTGAGGCTGTCCGCACACATGCACTTGGCCACCCGGACGGGTGGCCAAGCGCAAGATGTCGACGGTTTTCAATTTTCCCCATATGAATAATGGTTCAAAGTTTGCAATTTCAAAGTTTGTGACCCGCAACGTCGACCTATTTATCGCAAGCTTGGAGACAGTACTGTATCTGTCTCTCACCGTGTATATTTCCCATTCTAATTTCGTCTTGTCTTGATTCTTTTAAATCAGCTCTCTTACAGTTGGGTCGCACCTCAAAATGTAGTGCATCGTGCCGCCAGCTGCAGGCTTACTAAAAATCAGCTCAATCTTATTTTCAACACACTGAATTGTGCATAAAAACTCATTGCAGTCTAAGTTGGTCTCGATATTTTTTCCTTGGTCTCCTCTTTATGCACATTGCATATCATGATCTTTGGTTTCATCTTTCCAACACTCTTGGTACTAATTTGCTCAACAAACTCCAATTTTTGGGCAGCCTCAACCATTGTGTTCTCACTATCAAAGTTCATGACAATATTAGCTCCATTTGTGAATCTTGAATCAGTTATTTGAATGCCATTCAATGCCTGGGAGACTTCATCCTTCATATCTGTTGCCTTCTTTTCCTGGGTAAAAGCTTTCACAACCAGGAGATTCTTCTTGACTTTCCTGTCTCTCTTCGCCGCCTCAGCCCAGCTAAGTGCATGGTCAGCTCTAAGGGCGTCAGCAACTGAGCCCAGTCCGTCCTGCACCTTCTCAGCCCTTGATTCAACTTCATCTTTTACCACAAATATTTCTTTAGATAATTCTTGCTTGAATTCATCCAATTTCTCCACAATTTTAGTAGCCAAAGATGCTTTATGAAGGCATGGGGTGCAAATCCAATTAATTTTAGGTATATTATTCTGCTTAATTCCACACAAATGAGCACACTTCACATGATGCCATTTAGGGCACAAACAACATCCAATCCATTTCTCACCTGTGAAATCCTCACAAATGTAATACAAATCCCTCATGCCCTTGGCCCTGACAGCCACGTCGACAAAGCACTTTCCATGTGGAGTAAGACATAACACATCCGATCACGGCCACGACTACTCACTCAAAGCTGAAGCACACACTGGGCTTTGTCTTTTCCGGTTGCATTACAAGAGGATTTTCCTTAATTAAATAATCTCATAACCCCAATCTTTTAGATAGTGATCCATCAATGTTTATATAGGTCAATCTCAGTTTGTATGTTCCCTGCTTCACTTCCTTTTTATGTTTTCTAATTGTTCCTCTCTCTGATCCACCACTTCATTATACGTTGTTTCAAACTCTCCAAAAAATCTGTTCTCTTCCAATCTTTCCTCATTTTTCTGCTTTGCTTCAGTTCTTAATCCCTTTAGCCTCTGTCTTTCTTCAATGCTCAGATTTTTTCTAATACTGTATATGTTGTTTTATATTGTTTTATGCCTTTGAGTTTCCAACTTTTACTTAAAACCTCTTCTGGTGCTGTCTGTGATTTCAACACCAGTTTCAGTGGTGTATTGTTTTCCTCTTCATAACTTCTAGCCTCATTACATCATCAATCTCCTCTGACAGTCTTCCTGACTCTTCCAATTTTGCCAATATGTTGCTCACAAGTCTCATTTTGTGGGTCTCCCCTTGGCACCTTATTGGAAATTTTCTTCCTTAACCCGAGAACGTCGGCAGACCCTTTTCAGGGTTTTCACGAGTCGTGGCTGTGGTACGGTGGGCCCTAAAATGGGCTCACCATAAAACCCCTAATTCGAGCTAATTGTAGGTGCCGGTGGCATAAAGCAACCCACCATACATGCCCTGGGTCATAGTGGTGGGTGAGTGATCTTGAGATGGGCTTTTTTGTCATAGGTGGTGCTGTAAGGTCATGGCAAACTGAATTAGCTATCCACACAGTAATCACTTGTCAAATTCTCTAAAGTAGACAACAAGCGACTCGAGGCTAGATGCCACGCGTCACGAGACTGTTTATTTTGTAACAAACACATCCTAAAAAGAATGGAGTTTGAGTAAAAGTAAATATTTTTAACAACTTTATGGTTATGAGAGGAATACTCTGATGTATGTTCCATGCTCTTTTCTTAGTCTCAAAATGCAGTGTAATTTTGCCGTTTCTCGTCCATTTCTTGGCTTTCCCTTAGCCGAAGCCCACGGGTTAAGGGAAGAGTCCGCCGTGAAAATATGAAAATAATTTTCAAAAAATTCGAAATTGAGTTATATGGTCTGTGGCAACTCCCTATCATTTGGCTTTCGAATAGTAGAATATTTTTCAGTCAGACATAAATTTAAATGCCATTAGCGAGGAGATTTAAATAGCTACTGCTTGGGCCTGGCACGCTGACTGCAGCGCATTAGCTGGCATGCCAAAGTATGGAATAAATTTTGAAAAATCAAACATGCAGCAATCTTCAGGGTGAAGTTTTTAACCCATGTAACAGTTTTGGAACACAATTATGAATATGAAAAGTGCAACCTGCTCACAAAAATGTTTGGAACAAATGAATACATAGAAAAGGATTAGAAATGAGAGAAAAGAGAAAAATTACACTGAAGAAGACAATGAAGGAAAAGAGGAAGACAGACAAAGGAATTCCAACAGATAGCTATGCACCTGGAGAGTACTGATCAAATCTTGCAACAATGAGGGGCATGGCACACCCTGACACCCTTGCCTTTGAGCGATTAATACCTTTATAAGGGGGGAAGAGGTGCCTGATCCCTTTATGCAGTCACTGATATGTGATTACTGATCCCATAAAATTGATATGAAAGTAGCATTGACAGTATAGTACCTTCACTGGGCCGAAGAACTTAAGCAAAACTTTAATCACGTTTTTCTCAAAACTAGTATAAAATGAACATAAAATTATTTTATGCTTCTACATTCTGCATGATTTTCATGAAACTTTAGGACATACAAGATCATATATCGTCGTAAAATTTATCAAGACGTTTTTTTGAAAAATGGGATAGTTTCGATATAGGAAAATTTTCCAAAAAAAAAATAGAATTTTTTTACAGATTGACAAAAACAGTTTAAAAAGAAACATCTTGACAAATTGTTTGAATAACAATGAATTACCAGGTGTGCATGTCACAAAAAAGTCGGAAAAAAAATGGCTGAGAAAAATTAATTCAAAATTTTCATAAAAACAAAAAAATAATTTTCTTAATTTTTCATTTCATCTGATCAGCTTGAAATTTTCATATGATAAGAAAGGTACTAATATATACCATACAACATACAAATTATTCATGACCATAGATGCAATTTTAATCTACGGCAGACTTTCTCCTTAAGGCCCAATATAACCACACTCTTCTTTTGAGCCATTTCTCTAACCAAATTCTCTTTGTTTCTCAAGACCGGAACAAATTCTTTTTGCGTTTTTTTCCCTACAATCACGCTTCTGTGTGTGGGTGTGAATACAAGTGTGTGTGTGTGTGTGTGTGTGTGTGTGTGTGTGTAGGAGAGAGAAAATAATAATAATAATTATACATACTTTTCATCTTTTCTTAAGTCTTTGTTTCATTGAAATAGATGCATAAATGGCTAAGGAGATACTAGATTTCAAATGCAGAACAATAACATTTTGAGAAATGTCCTGTAATGTTTTGAATACTTTTCAAAAGTCCTTTCAAAGTCTATAAGGTCAGTTTCTATATTATTTTAGATGCATTCTTCTATCCCCTTTTCATATCAAAATAAATCATTAAAGATTTTCTCTCTTACATAGATGCAGGTTGAAGGACTTGCTGAAGGTCAGAAAGTTATTGTTTTTTCAGCCTCCTGGTCCACCCCCTTTCAGTTATTATCTGTTTTGAGAGCATGTCAAGTTGCTACTGTAGTGACATATTTTTAGAGTCAAACTCAAACACACACACACACACACACACACACACACACACACACACACACACACACACCTCCCTCTACACCCTCATCATGAAGAAGAAAAAGAAGAAGAAAAAGAAAAAGAAGAAGAGGAAGAAGAAAAAGGAGAAATAATACTAGATAACAGAAGACAAGGAAGGAAGGAAGGAAGAAAGAAAGAAGTGAAAGAAGACAAAATGAGAGAACTAGACCAAAAAAAGGTAATGAAAGAAAGAAAAGGAAAGATAAAAGTGAAGGAGGAAAAGGAGAAAAAAGGAAGGAAGGAAAAAAGAGAAAAAACAAAGTGGCCAAAGAAGAGAAACAAGATCAGGAAGAGAGAAGAAAAGGAAAGAATGCAAGGAAGGAAAGAAGGAAGAAAGAAAGGAATAGAAAACAAAAAGAAAAAAAAAGGACAGAAGGAAGGAAAAAATCAAGGAAAAATCAACCTTCAAAGCGGTATTCTAAAGAGAGAAGGAAGGAAGAAGAAAGAATGGAAAAGAAAAAAGGACAGAAGGAAGGAAAAAATCAAGGAAAAATTAACCCTCAAAGCGGTATTCTAAAGAGAGAAGGAAGGAAGGAAGGAAGAAGAAAGAATGGAAAAGAAAAAAGGACAGAAGGAAGGAAAAAATCAAGGAAAAATTAACCCTCAAAGCGGTATTCTAAAGAGAGAAGGAAGGAAGGAAGGAAGAAGAAAGAATGGAAAAGAAAAAAAGGACAGAAGGAAGGAAGAAATCAAGAAAAAATCAACCTTGAAAGTGGTATTCTAGCATCTAAATTTATAAAATGTAGTATTAGAGTAGTAGGCTGCAGGAGATGAAGCCTGACAGGCCATTATTTACTATCATGATATGACCTAGGCTATGACAACAGGATAAACAATATGTCTATTTAAGGCTAAAGGCTGAGATTTTTTTTCTTTTTTAGGCGAGTTGAGGAAAAAAAATAATCGATTGTTTCATTGGGGCTGGAGTGTGAACAGTTACTTTTTCTTCAGGCTTAAGCTGTGGCTACCATTAATATTAATATTATTTACAAAATGAATTGCTTAATCTTCCTGTTGAAAAAAAAGGGGTATTATATAAAACGTGTTGGCGGTCTAATTAACCCATAAACTGCTACTGGGCTGTGGCAAGCAACCCTTGTGTTGCAGCAGTACTAAAAAAAGGTCGCGATTACAGTATCGGTAAACATAGCATTCCAGTGTCTTTAGAGGATGACACTGCATCTACCTGAAAAAAAAAGTTGTAGTAGGTCTCTTTGTTTTTGTATACTGATTGCTTTCCAAAGTTGTATTTTGGCGAGAATGGAAGCTCCTCTATCAGCGCAGGAGGGAGGGGAAGGAGATAGGGAGGGACGGGGGGGTACCCGTTGCCATGGAGACAGGAGAGAAAGCAGCGTTGTCAACGCCAGCAACACAAGTGGCGGTGCGGTAATTCATGTCATGCAAATGCGTGTGTGTGTGTGTGTGTGTACATGCATACACACAATATATATATATATATATATATATATATATATATATATATATATATATATATATATATATATATATATATATATATATATATATATTCGGCACTCAAAAAAAGGGTGGGGCAACGAAAAGGCCCGAGTTTTGAAAGGCGAGATCACCGGCTGTAGTGATGATGGTAAGATGTGTGGGGTCTCGTTGCGACCAACAAACACCGCCGTTTTCAGAAGCAGCCATGCCTTGGTCGGGAGAACATCGCGGCTTTGCAGTGCGCACGTTTCTCGAAAATGGCCGTTCTGTCGTCGCCACTCAGCGCTCCTTCCGCCTGCACTTCAACATTCCACGTCATGGTCCCATCCCTGATGGCAAGGCAATCAGGCGTTGGATTGAAGCATTGGAAGAAACTGGTTCCACAAGAAGACCTAGGGGTAATGGAAGACCAAAAACGGTAAGAACGCCAGAAAATGTGGCCTTAGTTAAAGCAGCTGTGGAACAGTCACCAACACGCTCTGCCCGGAAGCATTCACTTGCATTGGCCATATCTAACCGATCTTTCAGGCGGATATTGCGTTACGATTTATCGTTCCATCCATACAAAATAATGATTGTTCAATAATTGAAGCATACTGACTTTGAAAATCGCAGGAATTGCTGCCAGGAAATGTTGAACCGCATCCCCGAACCGTCAACTTTTTTCAGCAGTGACGAGGCCCACTTCCACCTTTCTGGAAACGTGAATAAGCAAAATTATCGCTATTGGGCTGAAAACAACCCAAGAGAACTTCACCAGAGACCGCTCCATGCCCCTAAAGTTACTGTTTGGTGTGCAGTTTCCAAATTTGGGGTAATTGGGCCTTATTTCTTTGAGGAGGATGGAAGATCTGTCACCATCAACTCTGAACGTTATCTTGCGATGTTGGAAGACTTTTTTGAACCGAAATTGGAAGAATTAAGTGAGGAAACAAATTTGGGAGACATCTGGTTCCAACAAGATGGAGCAACAGCCCACACTGCTCAAGTTGTAATGGTCAAATTGCGACAGATGTTCCCGGCACGCCTGGTCTCTCGGAGGGGTGATGTCGAGTGGCCCCCACGCTCACCTGATTTGAGCATTTGCGACTTCTTCCTGTGGGGATATCTGAAGGAGAAAGTGTTCAGAAGTCGGCCACACAATTTGGAAGAACTGAAGATGCGAATTCGGGAGGAAATAGCGGCAATACCACTTGAGATGTGCCGAAGAGCAGCAGAAAACTTCAGACATCGCCTTCAACAGTGCATCGCTACAGATGGCCACCATCTTCCTGATGCCATCTTCAAAAAGTGATCACACAAACGGCATTGTATACTGATTCGAATAAAACAAAAAATAATTCTGTAAGTATTGTTTTACTTTTCCTAATAGCCTATCAAAACTCGGGCATTTGATTTGCCCCACCCTGTAGTACGGGGGTTAGGGACTCAGGACCCCTGTACTATTCGAAAATCCGTATAAAATTAGTGCCCCCCCCAAGAAACACTCCTGGGCTGCGTTTGAGAGAGGGAATCGGGACTCTCGGAACGTCCCGAGTGCTCTCAAACACGTGACGCGGCAGCACGAGTTGCCAACTCGGCACGTCTGCTCCACTCCCGGCTTTGAGAGGTGTAACGCCTCTGTGCTGTGATGACGTCATCAGCATATATGGTGGCCCAAACAAACACATAAGTGCTGCCATTGCATCAGGAAGATCAGCATACCCTATTTTGCTGCGAGTGAGGCGCCGTTACCAAAGCAATTTTTACTCTCGCAGCACTCTTGGAGCATTGGCAGTTACTGCGGCAAGAATTTTTTTTACACTATGATAGATACAGCGAACACTGCTCTCATTCACGTGGTATGCTCTCCCTACTGCAACGTAACTCATCCCAAAATGTAACTTCTCCTAAATCTGAATTCTTCTGCAAGGTTAACACCTTTCTCAAACGCTTTGGGGTGCTTTCAACAGGTGTTTTGGTAGAACAGTGTTGCCACTCACGCCATGGCTACTTAGTGCGACGAGTGGGAAATTTAAAAATCCTAAAAAAATTCTTTCATGACAATCCATATAAAACCGAAACCGTACTATTTGAGGGATGACTGTATATATATAATGAGCTTGCACAAGGTATTTTGAACTGCCACAGGGCTTCCCTGTTAGACTGTTTTTCTTTAGTAGGTTACTTTATTCTAATTCATTGGAAATAAAATAGCGTCGCTTCTCATACTTAGCCGTCGAAATTTATTCATATCACAGAAAATGATTTCTTATTTCATGGTTACCGTACATAATTCATCCATATAAGATCATAACATAAGAACATAAGGAGTCTGCAGGAGGCTGGTTTGATTACACGAGGCAGCTTTCCTTGCTTTCCTTTCCTTTCTTCTTCCATGCTTAGCCTACGACTTTGATCCATATAAAAGAAAATGCTTTCTTCATAACTAATATAATTTTCATCCATATGAAATAGATTGAGTGATAAAATAAATAATTATAAAAAAGTTACTTTCTTTATGCCGGGGAGGGGGGCATTCATCATTCATGTCATTGGAAAGGGATGCAGTGTTTGCCCCGTGCACTGTCTCCCATAACTTCCGTGAAACACTCTCATCTGGCAACACTGCGATCCAGAGCTTTCATTTAAATGTTATTAATTGAAATACAAGCCACGTACATTTTCGCCAGACTTATTTTCAACAAAGCAGCCTGATTGTTCCATAATCTTTAAAATAGCTGGGCTACATGAGATGACAGTCGTTGACTTCAATGCTCTCTGTAGTCATATTTGGCCATCTGCTTGTACACAATATAACAAGAACAGTAGCTGCCTAGGAATAGCTTTTTTGCACCCTGTATGTAAGGGTTTGTGGCTAAAATCCTTAATGATAGACTAAAAGCATGTGAAATGTATATTACAGTACGTGGGTTGGCAGCTTAAAAAGCCCGCCCATGAACATATGTTGTAAACATCCTGTGCACAAGAAATCTGAGTAACTTCTCTAAATAAATCTTCCTGCTCAGCACAGGAGATGATTATCGATGTAGTATACTTACCTCATGTACGAAATATGGATGAGAGAAGTCAAATTAACAAGGTGTTTGTCCACGGTCACCATTGCCAGATTATCATACTCATGAGCTGCGTATATACCAGTTTCTGGCCCATAACTGTTGCCAAGAAGCACCAATAATTAACCAATTAAACGATAACCATATATGAAGGCAATTATTTGGGTGATGAAAGCAGTTTTTGGGTCGAAAATCGGCAGATATAAGAGGCAGAGTACGACAACCTGGCAACGTTCAGCTGAGGGTTGTTGGAACACACAGTGGTGCTGCTTCCTCCATGTGAAAAGTATATAGCTTGAGCAATTGAATATTTCCCAGTTCTTCTTCTTCCACTTGTGAATAAACAAAATCTAATTCTTATTCTGATAACATAATTCTCGCTCATACGTTGCACTTTAGAGAACATACTTTACACTGTCAATAAACATGACACCCTGCAGGAAAACATCACCCTATTTCTTCACTTCTACACTAAACTCTTGTAAACGTGTTTGCATCTTTGAATATTTCCTCATATACGGGTCGAGGTGGACTGAAATTCACATATTATACGCCACTAGCACTTCATTATGCATAAATGACGATATAATCCCTAATTATGTCCCAAGGGAAAGGTCCAAGGGAGGTCTCGAGGTATCTTGGATCTGCTAAGTTTTACTTGGAGGAAGATGTTTTCGACGGGAATATGGCTGTGTGGATAGTGGGGCGGAACGGCTAGTGACTCGCGAGAGGCAGTGTTACCAATGTACAGAATGCCTCCTTTCTGAATTCCCAACAAATTATTATTTTTTCTCATCTGCTTTTTTTTATGCCTGAGCTTTGATGTCATTGTGTTTATAACTATATCAACAACGTAACAGAGAAGAGACAGTGAGTAGGATCGTGAATTCAGTGACTCCTATAGGCTCCCCAATTTCCCATACAAATGTCTTTACCACTCTTGACAGACGACAAATTAATGACAAGATCTGCATGACTAAGATGAAAAATGAATCATGTGACGCTATGCTAACAAGGAAAAAAAGATTTGAGGCTGTACAAGGCTCAGCAATTTTATAGAAGCAATGTAAAAATCGTGCTTTCAAGAGGCGTACAGCATGTTCCTGAAGAAGCTGCCTGAGAGGCTTACCGCAGTTTACGGGTTAAGTGTAAGAGTGCTGAGTTGTAGTTTTCAGTTTCCTTGGTAACAGAATAAATTTAATGAAAACTAGATGAATTTGTGAAAACTGATAGTTTGTGATTGCTAATTACTTGATGCACACTTACTCAGATGTTCCTTATTTTACTATAGTAGGCTACATTGTAAAAATGGAAAATTGCTTTTCATCAGTTTTTAGTGCCTTGTTCTCTGCAGTAAATGTACCTGAAAGAATGAATTTTAATTTGAAGTTGTCTGTATAGTACATTAATATGTATGATACATCAGTCTTTAGCGCTTAAATGTGCTTATGCTTTACCATAATCTGATAATAACCTTTTATTATGACACTTGCCATATTTTCAGTGTTACTGCTAAATACAATAACACATAAATTGGCCCTAATGTATGTCTAAGAGGCCTCAGAATTACCCTAAAAACTTTGCGCTTCTCTCACCTCCAACCACCCAGCATTTTGAGCTGGGCTAAGCCCAAAATGTTTCAAGGTCCTAAATACACCCCTGAGATATATTATGTTAGTTGAAGACAAGATTAATTTAAGAGAAATAAGTATAATAATCTCAAGTTTATTTATGCATTGAATCCATCATTGATATGTTAGCTGCATAAGCTTACACTTTTTTTATCATCTTCAGTAATGAGTGTTGTTCTTGGCACTGAATCATGGAAAAGCAGCAGTGGACCACACCCGTCTGGAGCAAGAACGCACGTCCTTTCTATGATGGAACGAGAAAGGATATGCATTACACATATCCAGACTGGGGTAATGCAGGACCTGGTGTCTTTCTACCAGCTCAACATATGAACAGTAAGCATTACTGACTCAAAATATGAACAGTAAGCATATAGAAAGTGATTAATGTTTTACAATATTTTTATGTGTGTAGTTATTGAGAGACTCCCATATTAATGCTTGGTCCAGCTATTTTTCTTTTCCTACCATAGAAAATGTACATTTCAGAAACCCATTTTCTTCATGAAAATTCAATTAATCATTCAGTAGGGCCGTAGGTTGAGGTGACGCATTGAGTAGTTGCTATATGAATTAGGTTACCATCTCTTTTGTTAACCTGTGTGCGGTAAGCCTCCAAATCAGGATTTTAATGGTAAGCGGTTCTGCATTTGGACACACAAATCCAGTCCTTCATAATATATAGAATATGGGTTGTCCATTTTCTTCTTTTCTTTTTCCAAGGAAAGGACATTTATTCTGCTTTATCTTGGTGTAGGATAGTAAAACATTCATGAAAGTCTCAATTTATTGTTTCTCCTTTTTATTCCTGATGGAGGCATGGCAGTGAGTACAAAATGCTGGAAATCACTTTCATCTTGCAGATGAGGGCCGTGCTATAAATAAAAGAAATCACATTATTTTTTCAGGCCCCAAATTGTCCCACTGACATCATTGTCACTAATTAACCCTTAAACCCAGGGTATATTTTTCAGCGGCCCCGGCCTCAGCCTGGAATATTTGGGCAAAAGTTGCCTTTCATTCATTCATTTCATCAACGCCTGCTCCTAGGAGCTTCCACCAAGGGATGGCCGCGGCAGAAGAGCTTCCAACTTTCTCTATCCAGACACTCCCTCCTTGCCTGCTCAAAGTTTCTCAAAGATCTTTCCCCCTTCTCCCTAACGTACTCCTGCACCCCATCCCTCCATTTCACTGGAGGTCATCCTCTAGCATTCCCTCCCTCTATCTCACTCACATACACCCTTCTGGTCATCTTACTCTCCTCCATTCGCTCCATGTGGCCAAACCACTTTAAAGTCTGTCACTTCAGTTCTTCCACCACTCCACACTTCTTCCCTTCACCCCCGTGACACATTCCAAAACGCTCATACACACTTTCATTACTCATTCCATCCATTCTACTCACACCACAAGCACTCCTCAAATAACTCATTCATTTTCACTGCCTGCACTCTAGACCTCTGACTTTCATTCCAGGCCCATGTTTCACTTGCATATGTGAGGGTTGGTACTATTATTGTATTTCTCAAATCCCTCTTTACCTCCATGCTCACACTTCTGCCATTCATGATTCGTCCCAAAGACCCTACCACCCTTATTCCTTGCAATGCCCTTTCTCTTATCTTTCCCTCCATACCACCATGCTTACACATAACTGATCCAAGGTACTTAAACTCATTGACCTCCTCCATTTCTTCATCATTCAAAATTATTTTGCATTCTTTTTCACATTCAATTCCCACTCTATATGGGCATACAAAATCTACAACCTCACAACTAAAAAGTAAAGAAAAAGTGGTAAAAGTAGTGAAAAGGCATATTATACATACGCTCGCTGTTTGTTGTCGGTGGCAGCGGCAGGTGAGCAGTGTTGCCAACGATCCGGTTAGCGATGGTACGTTTTGTTAGCGATTAGCCCACGCATATGAGACCAGGTCCACCACGCGCGGTTATTTATTTATTTTTAGAACACGCACCTTTACCTAATACAATACCCGGCCCAAACCTTCACAAAACCCTTTGGGTAAAGGTGCGTGTTCTAAAAAAAAATATATAACCATGCGTGGTGGACCTGGTCTCACATGCGTGGGCTAATCGCTAAATAAACGTACCATTGCTAACCTAGTGTACCATCGCTAACTGGATCGTTGGCAACAGTGCCACCGCCGCCGCCGCCGACAACAAATAGCACGCGTATGTATAATATGCCTTTTCATTTTCTTTCTTTCTTTACTTTTAAGTTTTTCCGCCTTCATATTATGGTTAAGGGACATGCATTTCGTCTCCTAAGTATATGGAGGCGTAATATCGTATTTTGGAGGTGGGTAGTGAATCTCCACAATTACCCTCAGTTTGTCCCGTGCGCCACTTGAACAACAATACAGTACCCACACTGCCACGCTACTCAACAATAGGGGTGGGCAGGTACCGGTACCAGTACCGTTACTAACGGTAACAGCTATACGGTACGGTACCGGTACCAGACTGCTCGGTACCGGTACCAATACTAGCCAGTTGCTCATGGTGTCCCACATTTCTTCCTCACACGAGTGAGGCTGAGACTAAGTGCCTGAGTGGATATCTCGGTGATATGGATATTCTCTCTCTCTCTCTCTCTCTCTCTCTCTCTCTCTCTCTCTCTCTCTCCACTGAATGAAGTGAATATTTATTTTTCGATAGAAACCTACCTCTTGTTTGATTTACATTGTTTTTGATTTATGTGACCTCTTCAAGGACACAATACTCGCGTAAATCGAGAGTTAGCTGTACCTTTCCGGGTATACAGTACCCTCTCGAGTTTCGCGCTTGCTTCATTCTGAAGGTATAGAAGCGCTTATTGGTTTCGGCCTGTGGAAAAAAAATACTTTTTTTTTCGACTTGACTCCCTGTTATCACAATTTTTTTTGACTTTACTCTCTTGTTATCTCAAAATATGTACCTTGGTAATAGGCAGAAAATGGGAAGTGAGAACAGGTCGTTTTTAAGCCCGTTGAAGGCGGCTGCCTTACAATTGCCTGGCAGTTCTGAATACACGTTTGTGATCCACGTGGTGTTGTCACGGTCACCTGTGGTACAGTTGGACAAACCTATAGCTTCTGGTAGTTTTCTGTGTGATATGGTATAATCTGCGAACTTTTTGTTATATATCATCAAATCACTAACATCATGATTAACTTTTCAATGCCTATTGAACGTAAACTGCCGCCGAAATCGCTAAATAGCTCGCAGAGAGATTCAACTTGCTTACTGCTTCGATATTTCCCTCACCGCTCACAAAGACCACAAGCGGACAAAAAAGAACAAATCCAGGCAAATTAACACTTTTAATGCTGTGTATTCCCACAGCGCGCATGCGTGGTGGACAGCAGAATGACTAATTTCAGCGAGAAGATATTTCTTGCAACACCGGCCAGTGTATAGTGGACCTTCTTCTTTTGACCTGTAATGCATTGTATCGCTTCTTAGGTCCTCCTTCTCCACACTTTTATACTTGACAACATGCACTTAGGGCCGCTTTCACAGTCATTTTGTTTGTATTGATCGTTACCAATGGCGGCGATTGCCGCTCTAGTATTTCCACGTGAAACTGGCCAATGGGTAGTTATGTGATGTGATGGTGTCAGAGATATTGCCTTTACAACGGCACCTCATGGCGGCTGCGGGGTTAGCCTTGCCCCGCACCTTACCACACACTCTCAACACCTGTCGCTTTCTCTGCAGCCACCACTACCCCATAGGCCAATTTCACGTGGAAAACTATAGCGTCGATCGCCGCCATTGGTAACGATCAAAACAAACAGTGACGGTGAAAGCGGCCCTTATTTACTTCACAGTGCGCACTTATACACTTCACCCTGAACTTGGGTGTTTTTCTGTTCTTTTCTTTCCCTGATTTTGGTTTTCTGTGCCCTTTTGCTATTTTCCACTGTTACTTTTCACCGTCGTTGCCATGCATTACAGGTCAAAAGAAGAAGAAGAGGAAAACATCACTGGGAGATCTACAATTTTCATAGACTCGAGAAAAAAGTTTTTTGGACTGTGGTTCCCCAGCACGGGGTGTTCTCTTATCTTGTTAATCAAGTAGTAAGCAAAGCAGCTCTGCCAGTCCATTTTACGAGTCTCTTGGTGGGCCATCTGCCACTGCTCCTCACTCCTCAGCCACTGCCGTCGTCTGTTTGTTTACATGCAGCCGTGAGGTACCCACGTACCCACGTTCGTACTCACAACCGTTGTCCATTCATACGGACAACCAACAACTCGGTCCCGGTTGGGCATACGGGCAGCCGCGGTTGCCCATAGCCCCAATGGTTGTACACCGCCTTTTAAGGCAGCACGCATGACGCCGACGGTAGGTAGACGTGACCCACACATGTCAAAGGAACGCGAAACTCATGGCAGTAATGTGTGAAAGTCATGATGGTAAAAATTTAGGACTAAGCGCTAAACTCGAGGATCGTGAAACTCAGATACCGCGAAACTGGAGAAGGTACTGTATAAGGGCCGCTATCACAGTCACTTTGTTTGTTTTGGTCATTACCAATGTCGGCGATCGCTGCTCACTGTTGCCAGATTGTTGTACTCGGAGCATAGTATTTACCGGTTTCTGACGCCTAATTATTGCCAAGAAACATCAGGATCTAACTCTTTTAACGATAACTATAAATGAGTTTCATTATTGGAGCCCAGAAGACAGTTTAAGGGTAAGATGTCGGGAAATATAATCGGCTGAGTACGACAATCTGGCAACGTTGTCGCCGCTTAGTATTTCACGTGAAACTGGCCCATGGGGTAGTGACGGCTGCAGACGAAGCGAGAGATGTTGAGGGTGTGTGGTAAATGCGGGGCTAGGCTAACCCCTCACCCGCCACTAACCTATCGGCCAGTTTCACGTGGAAATGCTATAGCGGCGATCGCCGCCATTGGTAACAATCAAGCAAACAAAATGACTGTGAAAGCAGCCCTAAGTGCATGTTGTGAAGTATAAAAGTGTGGAGGAGGACCTAAGAAGCGATACAAAACGTTACAGGTCAAAAGAAGAAGAAGAAGGTCCACACTGGCCAGTGTTGCGAGAAATATCTCCCTGATGAAATTAGTCATTCTCCTGTCCACCACAAATGCGCGCTGTGGACTGTAAGGCAGCTGCCTTCAACTGCGGCTTATATCCATATCATCGAGATATCCACTAAGGCACTCATTCTCATCCTCACTCGTGTAAGGAAGAAATGAGAGACACCATGAGCGACTGGCTAGTATTGGTACCGGTACCGTACCGTATAGCTGGTACCGTTAGTACCGGTACTGGTACCGGTTCCTGTCCACCCCTATTGTTGAGTAGCATGGCAGCGTGGGTACTGTATTGTTGTTCAGGTGGCGTGCGGGAAGAACTGAGCTCAGCTGTGTGGCCGCGGCGCCGTGTGAGTCCAGTTGCATGAGACATCTGGTGGCCACTTCATAAAATATCTCGTATAAGTGAAAAAAACGTGTAAATTAAACATTTATTTGGATTTTGGACCCCACGTTATTTAAAAAATGCGTAAACCAAACTTGCATAAATCGAGTTACCTGTACGTATTTTGAAATAACAAGGGAGTAAAGTCGAAAAAATTGTGTTCACAAGGGAGTAAAGTAAAAAAAAAAGTCATTATTTTCCACGGGTCGGAACCAATAAGCGCTTTTACATGGATTTCAATACCTCAAGTTTCGCGATCCTCGAGTTTAGTGCCACACCTTCGGAATGAAGCAAGCGCGAAACTCGAGAGGGTACTGTATACTTGTTGAATTACTGGAGAATGATTAGGCATCTGTTCCCCCTTTATAAAAAAGTTTTAATCAATCAAAAGTGAGGGTGTCAAGGTCAAGGTGTTCCTGCACGACCGCACTGGGCAATTCTGTGTCTCTAACAGTGTTTGTAGCTAAGAAAGCGACACGGTGATGAAAGTTTTCCTTGTAATTAGGCTCAATGTTCACACATTAGCTGTGAATAATCTGTGGTTGGAGCTGCAGTGGTGTCTCATAAGGCAATGTAGCTGACTGCATTTGGTGGTGATGTAGGTGATGGTGGAGTAGGTGATGACGAGGCAGGTGGTCGTGGAGAAGGGTGTGATTAGTACTACGTGTTGTAGCAAGTCGCGAAACCCATGAGGGTGGTGACCGGCAGGGTGAGTTGTGGCCCGGCTTGTTGGGAGTGCCAAATGGAGTGCCATTACACTCACTCAATCTACCTGGCTTCTACGCTGCTCTCTTCCTTGTTTTCTGAGTCTTGGCCGCTCCATAAGCCCTCTTGATATTAATGACTCTCTTTCTGGTTGCCTTGCACTTGTAAATCATATGCAAGGATGTTTTTTTGGCTGGAGTGGGAGAAAAAATGCGACACACTTTCCCGCTTGTGTCTCGCGAGGCACTGGTTTTTGTCACTTACCTCGGCCCGCTCTCCACTCCTCAGGCCAGCGGGCCGCGCAGAGAATAACTAGTGGCAAAATTTACGGAGAAAATAATATTCTAATGCTTTTACGTATATACAAGCATTGAATGATACCGCATATGTTGACGCATACGTCCGGCTATGACGCAACAGCACGGGACATTTAAAAACGGCATCGAGGGAGGAGGGGTTTTAATTTTATGAAAACAAAGTTCACAACCTGGCAATTTATTATTATTATTATTATTATTATAATTATTGTTATTATTATTATTGTTATTATTATTATTATTGGTAGTAGTAGTAGTAGTAGTACCAGTGGTAGTAGTGGAAATAGTAGTAATAGTAGTAGTAGTAATAGTAGTAGTAGTAGTAGTACAGGTAACTCTCGATTTACACGAGTATTGTGTCCTTGAAGAGGTCACGTAAATCAAAAACAATGTAAATCAAACAAGAGGTAGGTTTCTATCGAAAAATAAATACTCTTTTCATTCAGTGGAGAGAGAGAGAGAGAGAGAGAGAGAGAGAGAATATCTATATCACCGAGATATCCACTCAGGCACTCAGTCTCAGCCTCACTCGTGTGAGGAAGAAATGAGGGACACCATGAGTGACTGGCTAGTATTGGCACCGGTACCGAGCAGTCTGGTACCGGTACCGCACCGTATAGCTGGTACCGTTAGTACTGATACTGGTACCGGTACCTGCCCACCCCTATTGTTGAATAGCGTGGCAGCGTGGGTACTGTATTGTTGTTCAAGTGGCGCGCGGGAAGAACTGAGCTCAGCTGTATGGCCGCGGCGCCGTGCGAGTCCAGTTGCGTGAGACATCTGGTGGCCACTCCATAAAATATCGCGTATAAGTGAAAAAAAACGTGTAAATCAAACATTTATTTGGATTTTGGACCCCGCGTTATTTATAAACGCGTAAACCAAACTCGCGTAAATTGAGTTACCTGTATTTGCTGGTGGTGCTAAACGCTCGCTGCGAGCGCCACCCGCACTCAAATCTCCTGCATATGAAAGTGTTCCAACACTAATTCTCACAACACAGGATTGCTAATTGAGTGGGTTCTTCACTAAATTTGGTGGAAAATCATATCAGCCCAGCGCGGCAAATTTACGGACGAGTAACTGGTGGATGTTCCTGCCCAATATAGCGGCATTTTTGCATAGCTTCACTTATCACCTGACTGATTCTTTGACCAAATAGTTGTAAATATTGCAGTTGGCAATACTCCCTTGCCAGAATCTGAAGGAGAGATGTCTGCAGTTCCCTCAATATGGCTGTCATCCCTCACGCACCGACGTAAGTGTTAACAGTCAACACTCTCTGAACGTGCATGTACGTTCGCAAGAGAGGCATACATAACCGACTCCTATAGATCTGGACCTCCTCTTTCCAATGATGTTTTTGGTTTTTAGCTGTGATGAATAGTTTTTGAGATACAGAGGTTAAAAGAGACCCCCATTGGGCTGTCTGACTGCACCTGAGTGGATAGTCGCATCCCGTCCCGTGCGCAAGGAAAGGGTTAAGGCAGCGCGGCTGCTGACCGGGTGAGCGCCGGCGATGACGTCATCGGACTCCCAGCGAATCATAAGCGTGTTTTCAGAGCTCAACCAATCATAAGGCTTCATCTGTGCCTTTAAAACGACCCGTTCTCTCTTCTTGTTTTCTTCCTTTTTCCAAGGTACGGATTTTGAGATAACAAGGGAGTAAAAGAGGAAAAAATGTGAGCTCTGGGAGGCAGCATGAGCCAATTATAATGGCACCTCTATAAACAGTTGCCTGCGCCATGACAGACTCGGGGCCAACCATCAGGTCCACATGTAAAAAAAAAAAAAAAAAAAAAAAAAAAAAAAAAACACGGGTCGGAGCAGATAAGCGCTTTTTCAGTGTTTTCAATACCTTGAGTTTCACGATCCTCGACTTTAGCGCTATACCTTTGGAATAAAGTGAGCGCAAAACTCGAGAGGGCACTGTAAGTACTACTAGTAGTAGTAGTAGTAATGGTAGTAGTAGTAGTTGTAGTAGTAATGGTAGTAGTAGTAATGGTAATAATATAAGTAGTAGTAGTAGTAGTAGTAGTTTAATGAAGAGATTTTCTACTCTCTTTTTCTATTACTCTCTCGGTCCCACACGTCCTCTACGTGTATCGAAACACACGGGAAATTAATCACAATAAGGAGAGGGTATTCCCCGGCTGCCTGGGATTGAACCCGCGACCAGCGTGACGGGAGAGCCACTCCTTAGCAAGTCGGCCAAAGAGGTAATCCATTCGCTGAATGGGTTATGGGAGGCTCGCTCATCAGGCCATCGCCACACTACACGGCTTTCCCCCCTATGTAGATTAATTTCTGTATGTTGAGACCTTTTAGACAGTGACCCATTTTGGTGCACAATTTCACAATGTCCCCATAGAGACATACCTCCAACACTTCCCATTTTCTATTACCTTGGAGAGCATGGGCCATCCTACTTGTTACCCCTTCAGGGAAACTCAACAGAATTGCAGGATAGGATGCCCATTGCTATGCCACCAGTTTAATGAAGAGATTTTCTACTCTCTTTTTCTATTACTCTCTCGGTCCCACACGTCCTCTGCGTGTATCGAAACGCACGAGAAATTAATCATAATAAGGAGAGGGTATTCCCCGGCTGCCTGGGATTGAACCCGCGACCAGCGTGACGGGAGAGCCACTCCTTACCGAGTCGGCCAAAGAGGTAACCCATTCACTGAATGGGTTATGGGAGGCTCGCTCATCAGGCCATTGCCTCACTATAGTAGTAGTAGTAGTAGTAGTAGTAGTGGTAGTAATAATAGTCGTAGTAGTAGTAGGTGTATTATTATTATTATTAGTAGTAGTAGTAGGAAAATAGGAAAATTTATAAATTATCAGATTCAGAGACGACCTGTAAACACGAAGGAGGTGGCTCGGAGGAATTAAGGCACTGGAGATTCCCTTGAGATGCTACGCAAGCAAATGTCAGGTGGTATAAAACCATCGGGAGAGTCGGAAAGCAGTTGTGTTCGTCAATAGTCTGGTCTCATACTACTACTACTACTACTACTACTATTACTACTACCACCTTTCAATATGTAACGGTCTGAATGTGAGTGAACGAGAATGTGAGTAAGTCAGTGAGTAACAGAGTGAGTAAGTGTAAGCGAGTGCATGAATGAACGAGTGACAGTGAGTAAATGTGAGCAAGTGGGAGCGTGAGTGAATGAGTGAATGAGTGAAAGAGTGAATGGGTAGCTGAGGAATGTAAGTGCGTAAAAGGTTATGAGAAGATAACACGGCGAGCGAATGAGCGAATATATGAACGAGTTACTGAAATCACTCATCTCGAAGCCTCGAACCCCTCTAAGAAACCAATAACTAGTTAGTTAGGTAGGGTTTGATTGTAATGCCGAGAGGGAGTCAGGTGAAGAAGGGGGAGGAGCTTAGCGAGGAGCAGAGGCGAGAAGGCGAGGGCAAGGAGACCCACGAGTCAGTGAGGAGGAAGAGACGAGAAGCGGGGTAGACTTGAGGAGGCAAGCACCACTGCAGAAAACCAGAAGCGGGAGAGAAGGGAGAAGACGAGCACCACGGCAGCAAGCCAGAAGCTTGGAGGACGTACACACCGCCCACGGCCTGCTGTGTGAGGCGGGCTAGCAGGAGACGAGCAGCAGCCCTAGCAAGGAAAGGCAGCGAGTTGGAGTTGGAGCGGTGTCCACCTCTCCACTCAGCCCCCCCCGAAAAACCACCCACGGCCTGCGGGGTGAGACGGACTACAGGATGGGAACTTGTATGGCGGGGTAACCTGCCCCTCGACTGTCCTGGGGGCTCCAATACCACTGCCCCAAGCTGCTTCCTACATCAAAGGGCGCCCGCCTCTTCATACCACCCGAGCCGCTCCATCTCTACATCAAGCGGTGCCCATCGGTCCATCACCAGGACCGCCCATTCCCATCGTGGACGTCCTCTGCCGAGCCCGACACTCACGCCAGCTCCTCCTCCTCCGCATCCAGCAACTAGAGCTAAGCATTCTGTGTATTCCCCAAATCTCCCTTGTGCCGGTAGTTAGCTAGCTTAGAGGCCTACAGCCTGTCGGTCATTCATTTTTTTTCATATTTTTATTAGTACTCCGCTAACCTTTGCAAATAGACCAAATACAAATTTATATATAACCTTACTGAGTTATCATTTGGAGCCTGTTTTGCTGCTCATTGGAAATTACTGAACCATACACACATCCCCTCCATAGTACATTATCACCATCCAGTTTCTTAATGCTGTCTCAAAAGTGGTTCCCACGGAAATCCTCCCACCCTCCATAATTAACCACACAAGTAACGCCCTTCTGGTCACAAACTTCGGAACGAGTGTTCACTTGTCCTGAGGCCTCAACATCCGGGACCAGCGCTCGACGACTACCACGCTACCACATAACACTACCATAGTGGTCGTTAAAAAATGGGATGTAGCTATAATTATTTAATTTAATATATTCTTATTCTCTCTTTGCCACTCTACAAATATAAATATTAATATACTAGTCTAAGCTATGTAATGACCTGACCTGTTTCCGGGGACCTCCGCTTGTGTTGTTTTGTCACCGAGTGCTCCTGGCCGGTTTATACAAAAGGACAATCTACAAACACCCATATCACTATCCTCTTTATATCACCGAAAACATCGACATCAGTCATTCTGCCATATAACTGGAATGCTGGTAAAAGATTTCTATAGATGTGCCATTTTGATGAAGGAACAACAGTTGCATTTTAACGAGAAAACAGTCTTCTGGATAATTATAAAACATTATTCAGCACTGTTCAACTTGCTTTATTATCATTCTGCAGTGTAAGGTTCCTGTAGTTGAGGTAGACTGCATGCTGAATTGTTTCAATATGGTGGTAGCCCGCACGCTGAAGTGTAAAAGTAGTAGTTGTAGTAGTAGTAGTAGTAGTAGTAGTAGTAGTAGTAGTTGTTGTTGTAATTCTCTCTCTCTCTCTCTCTCTCTCTCTCTCTCTCTCTCTCTCTCTCTCTCTGCCATTAAGAAAATTTTATACATTCTATGTATATTTATTTTCATAATAAGTGTCAAATTCACAGATTCAGTATACAGGTAACTCGATTTACGCGAGTTTGGTTTTTGCGTTTTTTAAATAACGCGGGGTCCAAAATCCAAGTAAATGTTTAATTTACACGTTTTTTTTCATTTATACGCGATATTTTATGGAGTGGCCACCAGATGTCTCACGCAACTGGACTCACACGGTGCCGCGGCCACACAGCTGAGCTCAGTTCTTCCTGCGTGCCACTTGAACAACAATACAGTACCCACGCTGCCACGCTACTCAACAATAGGGGTGGGGAGGTACTGGTGCCAGTACCAGTACTAACGGTACCAGCTATACGGTACGGTACCGGTGCCAGACTGCTCGGTACCGGTACCAATACTAGCCAGTCACTCATGGTGTCCCTCATTTCTTCCTCACACGAGTGAGGCTGAGACTGAGTGCCTGAGTGGATATCTCGGTGATATGGATATTCTCTCTCTCTCTCTCTCTCTCTCTCTCTCTCTCTCTCTCTCTCTCTCTCCCCACTGAATGAAGTGAGTATTTATTTTTCGATAGAAACCTACCTCTTGTTTGATTTACATCGTTTTTGATTTACACGACCTCTTCAAGGGCACAATACTCACGTAAATCGAGAGTTACCTGTAATTAATAAAATTAAGCAATGAGGAATAAGTGGATCAGCTGTCACTGCGTGGGGCGAGTTTGAGTGGACAGCCAGGGCATGGGGGAAGTGAACTGGGGTCCCTCAGGACACTTAGGTTCTCCCCACGGCTACCTGCAGATTAAGAGCCCGCGGAAGACCAAACTCACCGGTTACCCATATACTCTTTTTCACCCAATAGTGCACCAGCTATGAGTCGAGGTGAATGTACCTTAATTATTTTTTTCACAAATATTTTTTTTACTTAACTCCCACAGCGTGTTCAGGTCCTGTTGCAGCACTTGACAGTCTTCTGCACTTTCAACCTTCTTATGTAATTTGGCTTCGTCAACAAAGTCATATAACTGTTTGTTCCCTCAATCTTGTCATTGTTGTAAATTTTAAACATGACTGGAGCCAGCACTGACCCTTGAGGAACTTCAATTGATCACATTCCTCCAGGAGGACCATACATCTCTGATAATTTATCTCATTTCCCTGTTCTCCAAAAAATCCTTTGTCCACCTCAAAAGCCCTCCTCACAGCCAATGTTTCCATCTTTTACAGCAGTCTCTTGTGTGGCATCTTATTGAATGATTTCTATAGATCCAAATAGAGTCCTTCTACCCAACCATTCCTTTCCTGTACTGTGTCTATCGCTTGCGAGTAAAAACACATTAAATTTGTTGTACAAGATCTTCCTCCTCGAAAGCCAAATTGCTTGTCCGTCAGGCTGTTGTTTTCCTTAAGGTAATTTATCCACTTAGCTTTAATTTTTTTTCGCATATCTTAACCCGTAAAGCATCGGCAAATATGACACCTTGTGGTTACGCCAGTGCTGGCCACATCTTGGATTTTTTTTCTTGGCGAAACCAGTCTTAAATGATGTGAAAGGAATGGAAATGACAGTCATTGCACCCAGAACTGACTGAAGGCACTCCAAAGTTAGGGGCTGAGCAAAACCTTATGTACAGTCAAGCCTCGGTTTATGAGTTTAATTTGTTCCGGAATTTTGCTCGCACACCAAAACACTCGTAAACCAAAACAAATTTCCCCATTGAAATTAATGTAAATCCCATTAACCCGAGAACGTCGGCAGATCCTTTTCTGGGCTTTCACGAGTCGTGGCTGTAGTACGGTGGACCCTAAAAAGGGCTCGCCATAAAACACCTAATTCGAGCTAATTATAGGCGGTGGTGGCATAGCGCAACCCACCATGAATGCCCTGGGTCATTGTGATGGGTCAGTGATCTTGAAGTGGGCTTTATTGTCAAAGGTGGTGCTGTAAGGTCATGGCAGACTGAATTAGCTATCCATACAGTAATCACTTGTCAAATTCTCTATAGTAGACAACACGCGACTCTCGGCTAGATGCCATGCGTCACGAGACTGTTTATTTCATAACAAACACCACCCAAAAAGAATGGAATTTGAGTAAAAGTAAATATTTTTAATGGCTTTATGGTTATGAGAGGAGTACTCTGATGTACGTTCCATGCTCTTTTCTTAGTCTCAAAATGCAGTGTAATTTTGTCGTTTCTCGGCCACTTCTAGGCTTTTCCACAGCCAAAGCCCACGGGTTAAGGGAGCGACGCCTACTTCACTCTTGTCGGAGAACATAAAAATTCAATCCATACTTTGGTTTATTTAAGCAACAATCCTTTTGTAATGAAGTATCATTCCTGTGCTGCCTGAGTAAAACATGTAAATTCCTTTCATAATAACACAAAAGTACGCTAAAATTGAACCATCACTTTACGTGAAGATACCACTGAGCCGTTCTTTGAGAAGGGTTTGCTCGTTGTCTCTTTTGAAGGAGTAAATATTGTAGAACATTTATTGTGGATTCCTTTTTCACTTACTCGTCTGCATCTCTCCGTATAATATTTTACTTGCAAGTACAGAAGCCCCCCGCCGTTCACGGCCTCACTGTTCATGGATTCGCTTATATGCAGGTAGGGTGGAATGCAATGCTTTTAGCATTGCAACTTGAAGTTGTGTTTTTTTTTTGGATGCCCACAGCTTGTTCATGCTAGAAAAGACACGTTCAGTGGAAACATTAGTTCCAGGATGGCACATTATGAACTAAACTATATCTGACATGCATTAATGGTTGATGTTTTTGTCCTTGACATGGGGAAATACCTCTACCCACCACTGTTACGTATATCATATGAACATTATTGTTTTATAATTTGTGAATGTAAAGCTTGAACAAGTGGCACTCAAATCACTCCGTTAACATTATGGTGATATCTGATATCTCAGTGTCTCCCTTCCTCTCTATCCCTCCCTTACAGGGGTCCTGTCCTGCTCCCCCAGCAGAGCTGAGGTGGTGGGGGTGATTGCACTTTTACCAACCCTGCCGAGATTACCGGGTTACTGAGTGTGCAACTCGTCAGACCCCACTGTAACGATACTTTTTTGAGCGTGTGTACATTTTTGTTCAGTTTTGATAGCCATCGCTCAGAGCCTCATACTTTGCGAGCACGAAAATCGTAAAAAATGGACCAAATTTCAGGAAATCGACTCTTGATTTACGCGAGTATTGTGTCCTTGAAGAGGTCGCGTAAATCAAAAACAATGTAAATCAAACAAGAGGTAGGTTTGTATGGAAAAATAAATATTCACTTCATTCCGTGGAGAGAGAGAGAGAGAGAGAGAGAGAGAGAGAGAGAGAGAGAGAGAGAGAGAGAGAGAAAAAAAATATCCATATCCATATCGTCGAGATATCCACTCAGGCACTCAGTCTCAGCCTCACTCGTGTGAGGAAGAAATGAGGGACACCATGAGCGACTGGCTAGTATTGGTATGGGTACCGAGCAGTTTGGTACCGGTACCGAACCGTATAGCTGGTACCGTTAGTACCGGTACTGGTACCGGTACCTGCCCACCCCTATTGTTGAGTAGCGTGGCAGTGTGGGTACTGTATTGTTGTTCAAGTGGTGGAGAGAGAGAGAGAGAGAGAGAGAGAGAGAGAGAGAGAGAGAGAGAGAGAGAATATCCATATCGCCGAGATATCCACTCAGTCTCAGCCTCACTCGTATGAGGAAGAAATGAGGGACACCATGAGCGACTGGCTAGTATTGGTACCGGTACCGTACCGTATAGCTGGTACCGGTACCTGTCCACCCCTATTGTTGAGTAGCGTGGCAGCGTGGGTACTGTATTGTTGTTCAAGTGGTGTGCGGGAAGAACTGAGCTCAGCTGTGTGGCCGCGGTGCCGTGTGAGTCCAGTTGCGTGAGACATCTGGTGGCCAATCCATAAAATATCGCGTATAAGTGAAAAAACGTGTAAATTAAACATTTCTTTGGATTTTGGACCCCGCGTTATTTAAAAACACGTAAACCAAACTTGCGTAAATCGAGAGTTACCTGTACTGCTGGAATTTTGGCGGGGGTGCGTGGACTCGGTCACAGCCTGGGTGGTGGTGCGTGGCCTGGAAAGTTTGGGAACCGCTGCCATAAATCAACCTCTTCGGACATCTTCTGCTGCCATAAAACTCAAAGGTTTTCCGGAAGGGAAGGGAAGGTGTTGGAAGGGGAAATTGTTTGAATTTGGTAAGGGGTCGGATTAACATCTTTGTCAGCCCCTTCGCATATATTATGTGTCAACCCTGTATTTCTTCCATTAATATAGTAGCAAATGATCCAGGAGTTATAAGAAAACTTATTTAATCTAATATGAATTTGTAAAAGTTTTTGAAGTAAATGATTAAAAATGTTGTTAGGTTTGAATCATGATTTTTAACCCTTGCCGTGTCAACACACCTGCTTGATTAACTCAAGCAGGTAGTCTTGCTATAGATCCGATGGGGCTTGATCTCTTTTTTAATGACTTCATGCTTGATGGGATGGTAGCGAAGGGCAGAGAAGTGGTAGCAGCGAGCATGTGTGACCTCCTGGCTGACTGCGGGGAGCGGTAGAGGGGTGAAAACCCTGGCGGCCCGGCAGTGATGCCAACCATATCACTCACGCTATGTATGCAATTATACAGGTAACTCTCTATTTACGCGAGTTTGGTTTACGCGTTTTTTAAATAACGCGGGGTCCAAAATCCAAATAAATGTTTAATTTACACGTTTTTTTCACTTATATGCTACTCAACAATACGGGTGCGCAGGTACCAGTACCAGTATCGGTACTAACGGTACCAGCTATACAGTACGGTACCGGTACCAGACTGCTTGGTACCGGTACCAATACTAGCCAGTCACTCATAGTGTCCCTCATTTCTTCCTCCCACGAGTGAGGCTGAGTGGATATCTCGGTGATATGGATATTCTTTCTCTCCACTGAATGAATATTTATTTTTCGATAGAAACCTACCTCTTGTTTGATCTACATTGTTTTTGATTTACGCGACCTCTTCAAGGACACAATACTCGCGTAAATCGAGAGTTACCTGTATTTATTTTTCGATAGAAACCTACCTCTTGTTTGATTTACATTGTTTTTGATTTACGTGACCTCTTCAAGGACACAATACTCGCGTAAATCGAGAGTTACCTGTACGCCTAACGCTCGCTGCGAGCAATGAAAGGGTTAAGGTGGTCACTATTTTTTGTGTTTTTTTTTTTTTTTTTTTACGTGAACGCCTATAGCGCCGGTAGGCTTTCTTGAGGGGCCTGGATGGTAGTCAGCCCCAGACCATCATGGCGCAGGCAAGTGTTTATAGTGGCGCCATCTTCTTTTGGCTCATGCTGCCCCCCGCAACTTGTTCTTGGTTCACTTGGACGGTTTCCTCTAGAGTCCGGGTTGATGGGTGGTCTTCAGGACAGCATCTGGGTAGTTTTGAGCCACTCGGCAGTGACTGAAAAATCCGAGGTGGTAGTGTGGGGATTCGAACCTGCATCGTCCATCACGTGGTGAATGTGGGCCCAGCACGCTACCACTCAGTCACTGCCTACCCTGACTGGCCATTTTCCTCTAACCGGTGTGGGTACTGGCAACGCCTGTGCGCCCATCCAGGAGAGAGTTGTCGGTTGTCCGTAACCTGGTGTCACACTGGGCCCTTTTCTTCCCACCGCGTTGGCGGCAGCTTGGGCAACTGGTAGGTAACTTTTCCGGGTGTGCGTCACACACGGCCAGGGTCGGTTGCCCGTATCCACATCCACAACGTAAACAAAAAGCACTTGCCCTATATTGACATGGTGTCGTCTGCTAAAGTAAGGGCTCTCGCGGCTTGTGCTGTCATTACCCAAAACCCTCAATTTCCTACGTGTGTCCAAGTTGAACCTCTCTGCATGCTATTTTGTGGTTGTGGCGGAGGGTCCATAAAAGGCATTGAAAAGTCAATCATTTAGTGATTTCCAGAGAAAAATACTATGTCCATGATAAACAGTATCATATTTTGTCCAGAAATAAGCAGTCAGCATCTCAAAATTAGAAGGCTACACTTTTGTGAATATTCCTCCCCCCCTTTTTTTTTTTAGTGTTATAAAATAATGTGAAAATTGTTTCTGTCACAAATCATTAAATGATTGACTTTTCAATGCCTGCTGCACCCGCCACCGCCCACCGCAGCAGCCACAAAATAGCTCACACAGAGAGGTTAAACTTGCTGACTATTTATTTATTTCACTCATCGCTCACACTTGGAAGTGGACACACTAGAACAAAAAAAGGTATATTAATGTTTTTTCCTGCTGTGCATTCCCCCAGTTCACATGCGTGGTGGACAGCAGTGCGACTTATTCATGCAAGGAGGTATTTCTTGCAACATGGGCCCTTGACTTGGACCACACACGCCGACGCCATGGCATGTCCTGTCCTACGCTTCATATTTTCGCTGCCCCAAACTGCGTGCCGACTGCCGAATAAATTTAACCTAACTTAACCTAACCTACCTAACGTAGGGGAGCACCGCCCCTCTCGACCCCCTTAAGTGGTGTCAGTACTGACACTCACAAACATTTGGCTATTTTCCAGTACTTTCACCTCCTGGATTGATGTGTAACATTTTTGGTCTTTAAATGGGGGCCACAAGGAGGAAAATATTTCATCAGGAGGGCTAAAAAGGACTACAGTAATCCAAGGATGGGACAGCATATATAGGATCCCCCCTCTGACTCCTTGATGCCTCTTATTAAGATTCTTAACCCCTTCACTACGGCCGGGCAAAAACAGCACCCCGCGCCGTATCCGAGATTGCCGTGCGCGCCAAATGTCACTATTGAATATAACAAGCTTTCAGCCATAAACTCAACACAATCATCATGTATTATATATGAAAATGTGCAGAATTAAATGGTGCACATTAAGAAACTCACTATGGCCGGGCCAAAACAGCGCCCCGCGCCGTATCCAGGATTGCCGCGCGAGTCAAATTTCAAATGTCGCTATTGAATATAACAAGCTTTCAGCCATAAACTCAACACAATCATCATGTATTATATATGAAAACATGCAGAATTAAATGGTGCACATAAAGAAGCATAAATTAATTGATAATTTTGAGATGTAAGCATAAATATAAAGATGAAATAACTCGTATATTGGCGAAAGCGCTCTAGGACGCAGTATGCGCGTCCTTGGATATGGTATGGGGCATGCAAGGGCGCAGTATATGTGTCCTCGTGTTGAAGGGGTTAAGAACGATGTTTTTTATGCCCTCTCTGGCCTCAACTCTCAGAAGGCTTATGGACCTGATGGAGTGCCTTCTATTGTTCTTAAAAACTGTGCTTCCATGCTGACACCCTGCCTGGTCAAACTCTTTCGTCTCTGCCTATCAACATTTACCTTTCCTTCCTGCTGGAGGCACGCCTTCATACAGCCTGTGTCAAAGAAGGGTGACCGTTCCAATCCCTCAAACTACCGCCCTATAGCTTTACTTTCCTGTCTATCTAAAGCTTTTGAATCAACCCTTAACCGAAAGATTCAAAAGCACCTTTCCACTTCTATCCTTCTATCTGATCGCCAGTATGGGTTTCGCAAGGGGGGTTCTACTGGCGATCTTCTTGCTCTCTTAAGTGACTCTTGGTCATCCTCTCTTAGCCGTTTCAGTGAAACTTTCTCAGTTGCACTAGACATATCGAAAGCTTTTGATAGAGTTTTGCACAAGTCTTTGCTTTCTAAACTGCCCTCTTTCGGATTTTATCCTTCTCTCTGTTCATTTATCTCCAGTTTCCTTTCCGGCCATTCTATCTCTGTTGTGGTAGACGGTCACTGTTCTTCCCCTAAACCTATCAACAGTGGGGTTCCACAGGGCTCTGTTATATCACCCACTTCCTTCCTGTTATTCATCAATGACCTTTCTATAACAAACTGACCTATCCACTCATACGCTGACGACTCCACTCTGCATTATTCAACATCTTTCAACAGAAGACCCTCACAACAGGAATTACAAGACTCCAGACTGGAGGCTGCAAAATGCTTAATCTTAGACCTTGCTATCATTACTGATTGGGGTAAAAGGAACCTTGTATCCTTCATTGCCTCAAAAACCCAATTTCTTCATCTTTCAACACGACACAATCTTCCAAACACCTTTCCTCTATTCTTCGACAACACTCAGCTGTCACCTTCTTCAACACTAAATATCCTTGGTCTCAAAATCTCAACTGGAAACTTCACATCTCCTCTCTTACTAAATCAGCTTCCTCGAGGTTGGGCGTTCTGTATCGTCTCCGCCAGTTCTTCTCCCCCGCCCTGATACTTTCCATACATAGGGGCCTTGTCCGCCCTCATATGGAGTAAGTATGTCACATGTGGAGGGGCTCCACTCATACAGCTCTTCTGGACAGAGTGGAGTCTAAGGCTCTTCGTCTCATCAGCTCTCCTCCTCTTACTGACATCCTTCTACCTCTTAAATTATGCTGCCATGTTGCATCTCTTTCTATCTTCTATTGATATTTTCATGCTGACTGCTCTTCTGAACTTGCTAACTGCATGCCTTCCCCCCTCCCGTGGCCCCACTGCATACGACCATCTACTCATGCTCATCCCTATACTGTTCAAACCCCTTAAGCAAGAGTTAACCAGCATCTCCATTCTTTCATCCCCTCTACTGGTAAACTCTGGAACAGTCTTCCTTCATCTGTATTTCCTTATGACTTGACCTCTTTCAAGAAGAGTGTATCAAGACACCTCTCCATCCAAAATTGACCTCTCTTTTGGCCACTCTATACTTATCACTATATGAGAGCAACAGTTAGCAGGCTTTTTTTTTTACATCTTTTTTTGCCCTTGAGTTACTGTGTGCTGTAGAAAAAGAAAAAAAATAATCATGGAACTACTGTGTGAAACGAAGGATTTTTGGGTGTTGGTTTCGTACCAGTAACAATAACGTTTCTCTAATTCTTCCAGAGACTTATGGCACCTATCCAAAAATATTTCCTCCAACTTCACTTCTTCTTTCCCTCCTCTCCTTAACCCTGATGTCAGCACCTCTGTCTCATCTATCTATTCTGGGCATATTCCTCCTACTCATCCCCCCTCTGACTCCTTTATGCCTGTTATTAAGATTCTTAAGAATGATGTTTTCTATGCCCTCTCTGGCCTCAACTCTCAGAAGGCTTTTGGACCTGATGGAGTGCCTCCTATTTTCCTTAAAACTGTGCCTCCCTGCTGACACCCTGCTTGGTCAAACTCTTTCGCCTCTGCCTATCATCTACCTTTCCTCCCTGCTGGAAGTACGCCTTCATACAGCCTGTGCCTAAGAAGGGTGACCATTCCAATCCCTCAAATTAACTGTCCTATAGCTTTACTTTCCTGTCTATCTAAAGCTTTTGAATCAATCCTTAACCGGAAGATTCAAAAACACCTTTCCACTTCTGACCTATCTGATTGCCAGTATGGGTTCCGCAAGGGGCTTTCTACTGGTGATCTTCTTACTCTCTTAACTGATTCTTGGTCATCCTCTCTTAGCTGTTTTGGTGAAACTTTTTCAGTTGCGCTAGACATATCAAAAGCCGGATTCCGGCCGTGACAGCCACACAGGGTAGACGTGCGAAACCTCTCTCCTTGTCTGCCGGCAACCAGCTGCTCAGAGTTACACGGATGTGCGAGCCGTTACGGCCACCACATTGGCCAGCCAGTCAGGCGGGCCTCCCCTGGAAGCCATCCATACCGAGGCCAAGACCCTCGAGGACGTCGACATGACAGACCCGTCTCTCGACGAGGAATCCCACCAGGCCAAACGTCAGAAGACGTCCCCGTCACCGACGGAGCCCCAGGCGGGCCAGCAGCCCCCTACACCTTCCACTATCCCAACACTGCCGTCATACACCAGAGCATCCTTCCTCCTACGGACCAAGAATGGCGGGCAGGTATTCAACAACCCCAAGAAGGTGTCGCAAGCCCTTATCTCCTCTCCTGTGGGGAAGTATGTCCTGGAAGGGGAAACCCGTTCCCTGAGGAACGGTAGGCCCTCGTCATAGTTGTATATTACGACAACCTGCTCAAGGTGCCGGATCACTCCAAGCCCTCCTTCCTCCTGGGGGAATGGGAGGTTACCTGCAGGAGAGCGGAGAAGGAAGACGACAGGTACAACTACGCCAGGGTTGGGCCGCTGGCAAATGAAACCACCATAGAAGAAATTTAGGAGGGATTCGAGACCCTAGACGGAGGTGAATGTGTGGAACTCTCCTGGATTCCACTGTGCCTTCTGCCGAGGACCTCCACAGGGAGATGGCTACGCCTCAAGGTGAGAGGGATACTCCCTAAGAGGGTCACCATCTCTGGGCTCATGTTCTGGCCACGGCCCTTCCTCCTCCCTCCCCTACGCTGTCTGGGGTGCCTAAAGATTGGGCACAGCGCCATTACCTGCCGGGTACCAGAGTGGTGTGCTAGGTGCAGTGGCCCCCATTCTTCCAAGCAGGGAGACTCCACCTGCTCTCGGCCTTACCACTACTTCCAGTGTGGAGGCCCGCATGGGCCCAGGTCCATTAAATGCCCCTATAACATGAGGCCCAGCAGCTCTACACCAGGGGACGCTGCTCCATGAGGCTAACAAACAGCTTCAGGCCCTTTAGCTGGCTAGGCTCCAGCCTACCCCTAGGCCAACACCACCACCCACACGCCCCCCAGCGAGACCAGTCCAGGAGGGAGTCTCCTTCGCCTGCATCACCAGTAACAGGTGTGCCTCCCTGGAGACCTTGAAGGATGTGAACCTGGAGGAACCCTACCCCAGCGACTCCAACCCGGCACCATGCACCCCACTGCGCCCCACCCAACGCCGGCACCACCAGCCACAGCCATCCCACACCACCACACTGGAGTCACACACAACACCACCGAGGTAGAAGTTCACCAGCCTCCTCACACCCCCCACCACCACACAGAGCCTCCGCACTCACCGCCTGAGGCTGCAGCTGACATCACTGCTCACACTCTGAGCCCACAAGCAATGGCAAGCCCCCCTCACAGTGTAACCCATCCACCCTTACACTCTGCCAGACCCTCCAGGCCTGTACACCCACCACAGGATCCACCTCAACCTTCCTATTACTCCTCACCCCCCGACAGGGACGATTTTATCCCAGGTTTATTTACCCTCCTCACGAGGGGCTACCATCTTTTCCAGCAGGGCCTGTCTTTCATAGACATACTCAAGTCTCTGTGGCCCACTGTCTCCATGTTAATGTCTGTCCTCCTCCAGTGATGGCTCTTTCCTTCATGCTCTGGAATGCCTGGTCTCTCCTTAGGAAATCACAAGAGCTCCACATCTTCCTGAAGGACACACTGCCCTCGGTGGCTGGGTTGTGCGAGACCTGGCTTCCCCCCCATCTCACTCTCACCTTACCCGGGTACACCATCATCAGGGAGGATCGCCAGCAGGGAGTCCTCCTTGCTCTCCGGGAGGAACTGGTGCACACAGAGCTCAGTCTTCCCAGGTGGCTGGGTGGTTGCCTGGAGATAGCCGCCGCCAGGATTGGGCTCCGGGGGGGCTGGCTCACTGTGGCAGTGTGCTACAACCCAGGAGGAGCAGCAACTTACCAGGAGCCAGAACACTACCTTTCCACCCTCCCACCCCCATTGCTGGTCATGGGGAACTTTAATGCTCACCACCACTGCCTCCATACCACAGGCACAGCCCAGGCAACAACTTATTCCAGGTCCTCCAGGGCTCGCCACACCTGTGCCTCCTCAGCCCTCCAGGACTGGCAACTAGGTACCACCCCTACACCGGGGCAGCGTCGGTGTTAGACCTGTTCCTCGGTGACCCAGCGCTGAACACCCTAGTGTTTTCCACTGGCCCTTACATGGGGAGCGACCACCTCCCCATCTTAGCCTCTCTCCCTCAGGTCACCCCCAGGCCTCACCCGGGATGCCTGCCACGGTGGAAAATAACGGCAACTGGGTGGCCAAAATTCCAGCAGGCCCTACAAAGCTCCCCTGGCCTCTCCACCCGCCCACTGGGGGAGGCAACAAGTGTCCTACACCAAACACTGGAGGGAGCTGGGCGAGCGGCGTTCCACCTCATCACCTGCCGCACACCCCGCCGTCCGGGGAAGGCATGGTGGGATGACACCTGTCAGCAGGCAGTAAGAGCCTGTCGCTGAGCCTGGAACCAGTGGCGGAGGACACCGACGCCTCTGGCAGGCCAGGAATACCGACGACTCGATGCCATCTGTGGGAGGACCATCCTCCAGACCAAGAGGAAGGCATGGGGATCCCACTGCTCCTCCATCTCCTTCTCCTCTTCCACCAAGAGGACGTGGGACTTCCTGCATGCCATGGAAGGCAGGAAGGTACGCCAATCCCTTCCCATCACCAATAACACCCAAGCCCAGCTGGACAACAAACAGAAGGCGGAAGTCCTGGCTGACTTTTACCACACAAGGATAGGCGCCACACCCACCATCCATTTGTCCCAGAACACCGACAGCACCATAGTCAACGCTGTCAACTCCCCGGGCATCCCAGAGCTCATCCAGCCCTTCACCCCAGCTGAAGCAACCCAAGCAAAAGCCTCCCTAAGGCTGGGGAAAGCTGCGGGCCACGATCTCATCCCGTACGACTTCCTCACTCACCTCACTCCCGACATCCCCGAACACCTCCTGCGGATCCTCAACACCAGCTGGCAGACAGGAGAGTTCCCTTCCTGCTGGAATTTGTCCACCATCATCCCCATACTCAAACCAGGCAAGGACCCGTCGCTGCCATCAGCTTATAGGCCAATAGCCCTCCTCTCGTGCATTGGCAAGCTGATGGAGCGCCTGGTGGTGACCCGTTTGTCCTGGTGGGTGGAGGAGAAGCGACTGCTGAGGGGGGAGCAGTGCGGCTTCCGACCCCAACAGAGCACCCTGGACATTCTGGCGCAAGTGGATTACCACATCTGCGACACTTATATAGCAGACGCCACCGCCAAGATGGCCCTTGCGGAGGTAAACATAACGCCGCTCCCCCTGCCACTCTCCACGGCCACACGCCTCATCTCCCGCACCTGCCGCGCCTCCTGGGACGGCACACTTGCCAACACCCTCCGCATCACCTTCATGGGCCAGTATCGCACCAACTCCTCCCCACAGCCATGGGTAAGGAAAATGTCCCGCGTCCTAGACGTGGCCTTGAGGCGCCTCCGCCTGGGCCACACACGCCTCGCCACTCACCTCCACCGCCTGAGCCTCATCCCCGACCCTCACTTCCCCTGGTGCAGGACCGTCGAGGACACCATTGAGCACCTCCTGCTGCACTGCCCACGCCACCACTCCCAGCGAGTGTTGCTCCGACACCAACTCCGTGCCCTGGAGGTGCCCATGCACCTTTGACCTGCCCACGCTGCTGGTGGCGGCAGGCGTCCACCCATCACGACAGGAAGCTGTCATCCGCCTCACCTGCGCCTTCCTTAGGAAGAAGGGGCACCTGACGCGCCGAAGACCTCACAGGACGACACTAGGGCTCATGTGTGCGACTAGATTGCCACAGCCCTAAACAACAACAACAACAACATATCGAAAGCCTTCAATAGAGTCTGGCACAACTCTGCTTTCTAAGCTGCCCTCTTTCGGATTCTATCTTTCTCTCTGTTCCTTTATCTCCAGTTCCCTTTCCGGCCGTTCTGTCTCTGCTGTGGTAGACAGTCACTGTTCTTCCCCTAAACCTATCAACAGTGGGGTTCCACAGGGCTCTCTCCTATCACCCACTCTTCCTTTTATTCATCAATGATCTTTCCTTAAGAAACTGTCCTATCCACTCATACGCTGACGACTCCACTCTGCATTATTACACTTCTTTCAACAGAAGACCCTCTCAACAGGAATTACATGACTCCAGACTGGAGGCTGCAGAACGTTTAACCTCAGACCTTGCTATCATTTCCGATTGGGGTAAAAGGAACCTTGTGTCCTTTAATGCCTCAAAAATCCAATTTTTCCACCTATCAACTCTATATAATCTTCCAAACACCTATCCCCTATTCTTCAACAACACTCAGCTGTCACTGTCTTCGACACTAAACATCCTCAGTCTATCCTTAGCTCAAAATCTTAACTGGAAACTTCACATCTCCTCTCTCAATAAATCAGCTTCCTCGAGATTGGGCATTCTGTATCGTCTCTGCCATTTCTTCTCCCCCGCACAGTTGCTATCCATATACAGGGGCCTTGTCCGCCCTTGTATGGAGTATACATCTCACGTGTGGGGGGGCTCCACTTACACATCTCTGTTGGACAGAGTGGAGTCCAAGGCTCTTCATCTCATCAGCTCTCCTCCTCTTACTAATAGTCTTCTATCTCTTAAATTCTGTCGCGATGTTGCCTCTCCTTCTATCTTCTATCGATCTTTTCACACTGACTGCTCTTCTGAATTTGCTAACTGCATGCCTCCCCACCTCCCGCAGCCTCGCCGCACATGACTTTCTACTCAAGCTCGTTCCTTTACTGTCCAAATCCCTTATGCACGAGTTAACCAGCATTTTAACTCTTTCATCCCTCACGCTGGTAAACCCTGGAACAATCTTCCTTCATCTGTATTTCCTCCTGCCTACGACTTGATTCCTTTCAAGAGGAGGGTATCAGGACACCTCTCCTCCCGAAACTGACCTATCCTTCCGCCACCCCTCTTGACGCTTTTGTAGGAGCAGTGATTAGCGGGCTTTTTATCATGAGTTTCCTTTTTTTGCCCTTGAATTGTTTCCTTTACTGTAAAAAAAAAAAAAAAAAAAGCCTACCAAAACCTGACCATCGGGGTATAAGACGCAGGGTGATTTTTCGAATCTTCTTTTTTGAAAAAAGTGCGTCTTATATGGCAGAAAATACGGTATCTCCTAAGTCTGTCACCCCACCCACAGCCTATCACAACTCATCTGCAGTCAGTCACGTACCTCCAAACTCTGCTATAAAACAAGTCATCCACATACATACTCCCCATAGTCAGTCTCATCCCAACCCCAACACCCTGGCCTACCACTCCTGCAACCTATAACAGCTCACCCCAAGCCCCAAAACTCCATATCGTTTGCAAGTTACTTATTCATGCACAAGTAGAGTGAGGTGGGGGTAATCCGAACTACTAAGGGAAAAATATTTATTAAAAATCAGAAAAACAACTCTATTGAAAAACATTGGTTGGAAAATATACCTCTGGTACAGGGCTATCTTGGTGTTTTTTCAAACCTGTAAGAAATATACACGGTTCACAGTTAAGGTTTTTTCAAAGGGTACTGTCTGGATTACCCCACTATAGGGGGTGTTCCAAACTTGGTAAAGGGTGATCCAAACACCACCATTTTTACTAATAAAATGAATCAGAATATTGTTTTAAATGTTATCCTCAAATAAAATATTGAAAGCAGATGAACTAAGAATATTCAATCACAACAAATTAAACTAGATAGTAATGAATTCACAAACAATTTCATATTGCATACCAGGTACAGTGAGCAGCTGAGGGGGGGGCCATGGGCCATGGCCCCCCTTTGCAAAGAAAAATAATAATGAATAAATAAATGTTACAGGAAAATAATAGGAATATGTATATTAGTATTACAATTACGAATGTGTGTGTGTGTGTGTGTGTGTGTGTGTGTGTGTGTGTGTGTGTGTGTGTGTAATTCACCTATTGGTCTGCTGGTCTCTTCCGGACAACCAGCCGTTCTGAGCACAGGCTTCGTAGTACCGATCTTTGGAAGGACTGAGACCACTCAACACACACAACACACCTGACAACGAGGTCACAACTCCTTGCCTGACGTCGCGTACCTACTCACTGTTAGGTGAACAGGGGCTACACGTGAAAGAAGATAAACCCAACGTGTGTGTGTGTGTGTGTGTGGAGATGAGAGCTCAGTGGCCCCTTTGGTTTTGTTTTGAGTTAATGGTAGGATATAAGGTGTGCTCTGAGTGGAAAAAAAAAAGTAAGGTGTTAAATGATGGGTTCATAAAATTGTGTGTAGAGTGTGATGTCAAGCTGTCAACTGAAAGCGGCAGAGGGGTGCTTGTATCGGGAGCGGGGATCACCTTAATGACCTTTTTGTGCTTGACAATGTAGAGTGGCTGAGTAACTATTGTATGTTCAGGACTTGAACAATGGAGCTGCTGAGTTGAATAAGAGCAGGTGATCTATTTTGAGAAACATTCATTGATGACGTAGGCTCATGTGACCGTAGCCTATTCATCATAGCTGGGCATTATCGTGATAAGTTATCGCGATACTTTATCGCTGATAACAAAATCGGGTTATCGGCCATCCGCTACTTATTTAAATATATATCGGTATCTTCGTTACTTTTGTAACCAAACTAGCGATAATCGCTACTTTTTTCTGCCTCTCAGAAAAAAACGTTGTCTCCTCCCTACTGCGCATGCGTGGCCCGGGCGCCCGGTGTTGTCTGAAAAAACTTCGGGGTATGAAATATCTTCGGTGAAGAGATTTCATACTTAGATCATCAACATTAAAACACTAGGTTATTTTTTTATGTTACTCAAAAATCAATATATCAATGAGAAAAATCATTTAACTTTGCCCCAAAAATGATTATTCATTGCCTCAAATTTGATATTCCATATTCGTTTGTGAGCATGTCATGGTATTGAAGGCATCCGGTGTTGTGTTATTTGGTGTCCCATCGTCAACAGCTGGCGCTTTTGTTTACAAACACTGGTCTCTCGTGAACTGCGCATGTTCAGACCAGTAAAGGTAGCCCTGTACAGTCTCACAAAGCTTTTTAACACATTAAGAGTTGCTGCAAGACTGAATCAGACATACCACCATCTTGCTGTTTCTAGAACGACACTCTGTACATATAAATACAACTCATAGAGTGTCGTTCTAGAAACAGCGGGATGGTGGTAGTGGTACTGTATGTCTGATTCAGCCTTCAGTAACTCTTAATTACGTTAAAAAGCTTTGTGACTGTACAGGCTTCCTGGTCTGAGCATGCACAGTTCAAGAGAGACCAGTGTTTGTAAGCCAAAGCGCCAGCTTTGGTGGGGACGCATAATAACACAACACCAGTTCAGCGTTGCTAGTTTTACCGTCCATAGGTACGTGTCAATGTGTGGTTTTCAGGTTTCGTAAGTTTTCTAAAATACGGATATAATGAAAATTTCAATTCATCTTTGTTTTTTATTTGAAATATCAATATAGTATCGTTTTCGCTTATCGGACTTATCGTGAGCTAGTATCGGAATTGTGGATTTATATCGGTATCGGTTATCGCCTATATTTGTCTCCGTTAACGAATATTGGTTATCACCAATAAGGTTTTCCATTATCAGTTATCGGGAATAAGATTTTATGTTATCGTGCCTAGCGATGCTATTCATGTTATCCGTATAATATTTTCTGACCACAAATTCCAAATTTCTGAAAATTATGATTGATAGACTTCATTTTCTGTTCATGTAGTACTTTTTTACTATAGCGTGTGTCATTTCTTGAATTCACGCAGGCTTGGGATTTGTTGCCTTTCCATTCTTTACATATTTCCTCCTTGGTCACAAAACGCCAGAAAACGCTTCACATACGTACTCTATCTGATGTAAGAAAGTCACCACTGACTCGGCTGATGCCCTGGATAATTCAGATAATCAAGTAGGTAAATAATGAAATAATGATTAAGAATAATTACTGCAAAACACGTTAGGTGAAGAATCAGCAGCCAAGCATAATCTAAAGCAATAAGTGACCCAGGTTTTCTCATGAGTTTGGAAGTGCTCACCTCAGTTCTAAGTGTCACTAAACCCTTGCCAGAAAAGCTGCAGGGGTCACAACAAGAACTGATGGGTGCTCTTGGAAGTGTAGCTACACAGAGCTGCATAGATGCATTTCAGTCCTATCGTGATGGAAATAAGTTCAACCAACTTTTTGCACAAGCTGAGGAAAGGTACGGAAACCAGAAGCCTTGAACAATCAGTGGTCAGCAGAAACATAATTAACCCTCCACCAGCAACTCCATAGGAGTACTATCGAAGAGCTATTTTTCTCCCATTTTCGGACACTGCTATAGCACAACTCAGGGAAAGGTTTGCATCTAAACACATTAGGAGTTTTTTGTTGGGAAATCTTGTTCCCTCTCTTTCAGTTGATACTGATTTTAGTGAACTGAAGGAGGCAGTTGAATTTTATGGAAAATTTCTTGATGGAGATGCAGATCTCGTTGAAGATGAATATCAACGGGGGCAGAGTTACTGGAAGCGTCGTTAATCTCATGAGAGGTCAAAGCAAGTTGTGAAGACATTGTCATGTGCCAAAAAAATTGGGCACACATACAAAATTTTCCACCTTATTGCAATTTTTTCAACCCTACCTGTTAGCACTTCCACCAATGAGCAATCCTTTAGTGCCCTTAAATTGCTTAAAACATACCTTAGGAACGCAATGAGTGAAAGTCGTTTAAATGGACTGGCCTTACTTTGTCTATTGTGACACAAACCTTGATCATGAAGTCCTTGATGAATTTGCATGTAAGAACAGACGCATAAATTTGAGGTAAACCAGTTTCAATGTATTGTTATTAACAGTAACTAATCTAATTCATCTAGTTGATTTTTTTTTATATTCATAAAATACCTGACCCAGTTTCCACGTATCTTGTAAAAACATGTATTACAGCAGCAGCCTGTATAAACGAAGATTATACATGTTATATGAATATAAAAAAAATTCCTTGCCAGTATATTACTTATTTTATCAGAACATGTAGTTCTAAAGTAAGCAGTGTTGTTTCGAGGGTAAATTTTTGCAGTCCAAATTACAGAAATGAACAAGATTTTAAAAGTAATGTTTGCTCAAGTAACATAAAATGAGTACTTTTAAGATTATTTAAATCTCCCAGATTTATGTTGTACTTAAATGCTACCAACAAACTTCTAAAATGTACAATGTATGTATATGTATGTATCAATGCATGTATGTATAAAAAATAATAAATTTACCCTAGCGATCTAACCCGAATCCTCAAGCTGTATGGGATCCCTGTGCTTGCAGTAATACTGGACGCAGAAAAATTCTCTCTCTCTCTCTCTCTCTCTTTATATATATATATATATATATATATATATATATATATATATATATATATATTGCCCCCCCCCCCCCCCCCTTTTCAATTTTCTGGGTACGCCACTGACCAGGTAGTATATATTGGAGGCTTGTATAAAACCAAGTACATTTTATAGTGTTTGGATACATAGTTTTTGGGATAAGTGGGTATTTAAATGGGATTTAAATAGGGAGTAGACCGAACTGTTCGATATACCCCTGTTTGATATACCCTCGATGTACTTATTTAATGTAGCCAGCCATGAGGAACCAAGAAATGGCTGGACTGCATAATTTTTGAGCAGATATCATGGTAGATACATAGTTGTCACTAATAACAGTCATACCACTGGAATCAGCACACTTTCGCAGTCACGAAACACTATATATGAGAAACGTGAAATATAACATCAAGCATCGAAAAAATTAAAAATTCACCTGACGGTCTGACGACTCGCGCGGTTAACAAAAGTCTGCCGTCATCTTGAGGCTTCCCATTTTCTTCTTTAAAATTATTGGGCTAACTATTTTATTATTATTTAGGGGGGATATTATGACACCTGTTCGCTACACCCCCTAGGTCGGTATACACCCACATCACCCTACATTTAATACGTATATCAAAATAATTTTCACAGCAGCATAGGAAAGTCACACCCAGCAGACAGCCACCACTGATTTCTCTTTTTCTTGTCTTTGGGCACAGATATGAACTTTTCTCTGGTGTTTTCATCGTGGTGTTTATGCACATAGGCACAGCACAAACATAATATGTTCTTTTGTGTGGGACTTGTTGATATGATACTGACAGAAAAAGAGCTGAGCAGCGGCGCAATCAGCTGGGCAAGGCAAGGTGAGGTCTGCGAGGCGCCTACAGTGCCCTCGCAAGTTTTGCACTCGCTTCGTTCTGAAGGTATAGCGCTAAACTCGAGGATCGCAAAACTCAAGGTATTGAAAACACTGAAAAAGCGCTTATTTGTTCCGACCCGTGGAGATTTTTTTTTTACATGTGGCCTATGGCACCAGTAGACTATCCATCTGGGCCTGATGGTTGGCCCCCTGAGCCCATCATGGTGCAGGCAACTGTTTATAGTGGCGCAATTATACCGTACTTGGCTCATGCTGACCCTCGGAGCTCACTTTTTTTCCTTCTTTACTCCCTTGTTATCTCAAAATACATACCTTGGAAAAAGGAAGAAAACAGTAAGAGGGAACGGGTCGTTTTAAAGCCACAGATGAAGCCTTTCGATTGGCTGAGCTCTGAAAACAAGCTTGTGATTCGCTGGGAGTACGATGACCTCATTGCCAGCGCTCACCTAATCAGCGGCCTCACTACCTAAAGGCGGTGTCACACTGGTCGTTTTCCTCTAACCTTTGTGGCTACTGGCAATGCCCGTACGCCCATCCGGGAGTGAGTTGTCCGTAAGCTGGTGTCACACTGGGCCTTTTTCTTCCCACGCGTTGGCAGCTTGGGCAACCGCAACTTTTCCGGTCTCGTCACACACATAAGGGAAATTAGAATAGTTTGGGGGGAAGATGGGCAGAAGGGAGAGTCAGGTCATGTCATGACACACACACACGCACACACACACACAAAGGGAAATGAGAAGGGTGGGGGGAAGGAGGGGCAGAAGGGAGAGTCATGTTTTGACCTGAGTCAGGTCATATCCTGACCAAAGCCCTGATCTGACTCTCCTTTCTGCCTCTCCCTCCCCACACCATTCTCATTCCCCTTGTGTGTGTGTGTGTGTGTGTGTGTGTGTGTGTGTGTGTGTGTGTGTGTGTGACAAGTCAGGACATTAACTGACCTAGCTGAGTCAGGTCATGTTTTGACCAAACCCCTGATCTGACTATCATTTCTGCCCCATCCCCACATCCTTCTCATTTCTGTGTGTGTGACAGGTATGGAAATGACCTGACCTGAGTCAGGTCATGTCCTGACCAAAGCCCTGACCTGACTCCTTTCTGACCCTCCCTCCCACACCCTTCTCCTTTCTCCTTGTTTTCATCCTCTCTATCTCACCTTTCACGAGAGGGGCTCATAACCAGAGTGAAGCTACACACCTCCTCTTGAGTCGGGTTCTTGCGTGGTATTGAGGCTGCACCAAGTTGAACCAAACGTGACAGGGAGGAGGCAGCGGGAAGTTCAGATGTGGTTAACATGTTAATAAGTCTCTCTCTCTCTCTCTCTCTCTCTCTCTCTCTCTCTCTCTCTCTCTCTCTCTCTCTCTCTCTCTCTCTCTCTCTCTCTCTCTCTCTCTCTCTTTAACGCCTGGAACCATTTCTACGGCCAGAGTAAACTTTTCCAAAGGGACGGCATACACCTGTCCCCCATCGGGGCAGCCAGATTCGGAAGGCTCCTCAACAACGCCGTACGTAACGCCCGAACAACAAAAAACGACTCTCAGCCACGTCCTTCCATCCCGCCCGTGTAAATAGACACCATACACCGCAACAGACTCGTAACATTGAACCCTCCAGTACCTCTATTACCAAGCTTCAAGATAACCTAAGAGTCCTTAGTTTCAATGCGCGTAGCCTAAGAAACAAATTTGATGAACTGCGATGTCTTGCTCTGACAGAAAACTTTGACGTAATTGCTATAACCGAAACATTTATCGACACCACTAATATTGATTTAAGTTCCGAATACAACATAGATGGCTACAGATTCTTCAACAATGATTGTAAACCGTAGAGGTGGTGTCGCCCTTTTGTCAAAAGCTACTTGCAACCTACTGACAAAACACCAAGAAACAGTAACGTTGAACATTTGTGCGTCGATAAACATTGCAAAAGTCAATTTAAATATATCTGTCACTTACAGGCCTCCGGGCAATCACTTGATGGCGATCTTGAAATGTACAGCGTCTTAAGGCAGTCACTTAATAACAGCGACTCACTGATACTAGGAGACTTTAACCTCCCCATATCGACTGGGACACTGTCGGGTACAGAAGGTGAGTCCCATAGAATGATCAATTTCTAGAGGAAAATTATCTAAGCCAAATGGTTTCTGAACCAACTCGACAAAATAACATACTTGACCTTGTTATAGCGACCCAAGATAACCTAGTCAGTAATGTCACGGTAGGAGAACACCTCGGTTCCTGCGATCATAAACTAGTGCGCATTGACATTAGAGCTCAAACATCGGTGACTGAAAATAAAGTTAAGGTGCCCAATTTCAAAAGAGCCAACCGTAGAAATCCGGCGAAAACTAATAGATATGCAACTATCAGATGGCGGCAATGCAGAGGACGCCTGGCTAAACTTTAAAATCACTTACTCACTCAGCAGGACACATTTGTCCCCTTGTGCGAAGCGAATTAACACTAATAAAAGTCCACCTTGGTTTAATAGCGAAATTAAACACTCAGTCAAGTAGAGAAAATTTTCTTACAGGTTAAATAAAGACCAAAGCACGCCCGAAAACATTAGACTTTACAATGATGCAAGGCGACGAGTAAAAGATTAGTGCATCAGGCAAAGCGTAGATATGAAGAAAATATTGCAGCCAACTGTAAAATAATCCGAAATCCTTCTTCAGTTACATAAACAACAGAAAGGCGATCAGAAGTGGAATTGGACCTTTAACAAACAGCGACGGTGCACTAGTGACTGACAGCCAACACGTTGCAAACCTATTAAATAATTACTTTTCCTCGGTGTTTAATAATAACAGTCCTCCCACCACCACCACCAAAACCAGTACTAATGTAAATACCGAGCATGCATTGTCTAACTTTGAAATAAAACCCGATGAAGTCCTTAAAGCCCTCAAATCACTTAAAACAAATAAAAGTCCTGGACCTGATAAAGTATACCCAACTCTGCTGAAAGAAACAAAGTGCGAAATACTCTCCTCCCTCACAACCGTATTCAATATGTCCTTGCGACAAGGCATTGTCCCTTCAGATTGGAAAAAGGCTAACGTGACACCGATTTTTAAGAAAGGAGACAAAAAAGTACCAGGTAATTACAGGCCCATTAGTCTAACTTCGGTTGTAGGTAAGCTACTTGAGGGCATAATTAGAGACAAAATTGTGAGTTACCTTGAAAGCCACTCATTAATTGGGGACTCACAACATGGCTTCCGAAACAAAGGATCCTGCCTATCAAATCTATTAACCTTTTATAACGACCTCTTCACTGTTTATGACGTAACCAAATCACTGGACGTAGTCTATCTTGATTTCCAGAAAGCGTTTGATAAAGTCCCGTATCATAAATTACTTTACAAATTAAAGCAAATAGGTATTGACGGTCAGGTAAACCAATGGATCGTGAATTGGTTGAGCAACAGACAACAAAGAGTAGTGATTGACGGATTTAACTCAGAGTGGGCGGCTGTCACTAGTGGCGTCCCTCAGGGCTCGGTTCTTGGCCCAGTGCTCTTCATTATTTACATCAACGACATGGATGTTGGACTCAATAACCGCATTAGTAAATTTGCAGACGACACAAAGATTGGTAACTCGGTTCTCACTGACGAAGACAGGCAAAGCCTCCAAGAGGATTTGCACAAAATTTCAGCTTGGTCGGATAGATGGGAGATGCCCTTTAACGTAGACAAGTGCCAGGTCCTTCAAGTTGGAACGAGGAATAAGAAGTTTGATTACGAAATGCGCGGCGTTAAACTCAAAAGCGTTCAATGCGTCAAGGACTTGGGGGTCAAAATAGCGTCAAACCTCAAATTCTCACAGCAATGCATCGATGCAGCAAATAAAGCGAACAGAATGTTGGGCTTCATTAAAAGAAACTTTTTATTTAAGAATAAAGATGTAATACTCCCGCTCTACAACAGTTAAGTCAGACCCCACTTGGAATATGTGGTACAGTTTTGGTCTCCCCACCATGCAAAGGATATTGCTAAATTAGAAGGTGTTCAGTGTCGGGCAACGAAAATTATCCCTTCCTTGCGCAACAAATCCTACGAAGAAAGGCTTTCTACCCTTAACATGTTCTCTCTTGAGAAACGTCGCCTCCGAGGAAAATTGATCGAATGTTTTAAAATACTTAATGGTTTCACGAATGTAGACAGATCAACATTGTTTATGATCAATGACACTTTGCGCACGAGGAACAATGGCGTAAAACTCAGATGTAGACAAGTAAATTCAGACTGCACCAAATTTTTCTTCACCAACGTTGTAGTGCGAGAATGGAATAAGCTCCCACCATCAGTGGTCCAGTGTAACACGATTGACTCCTTCAAAAATAAGATCGACCGTCACTTCCTTCAACTTAATATCAACTAGAGTAGAAGTGCAACGTTTTGGAGTCTTCTGATTAATGTAAAATCACTTAGGTTTAAGGACAGACCACCAAGTCTGGACCATGGGGTCTGTGTGGTCTGATTTTCTATGTAAATCTATGTAAATCTCTCTCTCTCTCTCTCTCTCTCTCTCTCTCTCTCTCTCTCTCTCTCTCTCTCTCTCTCTCTCTCTCTCTCTCTCTCTCTCTCTCTCTCTCTCTCTCTCTCTCTCTCTCTCTCTCTCTCTCTCTCTCTCTCTCTCTCTCTCTCTCTCTCTCTCTCTCTCTCACTATAGCCACAATGTTTGGAGGAAAATGTCCGTGTGATACTACCTTTTAAGGTAGTGTGCGTGACGCTGATGGTTAGTAGGTGTGACCTGTACATGTCAAAGCAGCGCAAAACTTGGGATGGTAAGAATTTAGGACTAACCGCGAAACTCAAGGGTCGCGAAACTCGAGAGGGTACTGTACGTCACAACCAATCACAGAACGTTCCGCGGCCACGTGATATTTTGGCCACAAAAAGCTGCATATATTTCATTCATGATGCATTTTTAAGCAAAAGAATATCAGTACAGTGATATGTAGCCTATATTATGGCCATAGCTTCATGTTACAATGCATTTTAGGTTTGAGTAAACAGGTCCTTTATCAAATGAAATTAATCATCAAATACATAATTAATGTAGTATTATTTTGGGTCCTGATAAATGTATCTTATATTATTTCAGAGTTAATGCTGGGAGAACTTTTCATTTATAAGAGTGAATCATTTCAATACGATAATTATACATAACACCACTTCGAGCCTTTTGTATTTCTTTGTAGGAATTATACTTGGTAAAATATTACAGTAGCTTTCTGTATATTGTTCATTTAATGTCTAGAATATGCAAGACAAATGTCCTAACAATAACCTTTCCTACAGGTTTGTGGTTGGAACCCTCCATCTCCTCATCAAGTTCTTGTTTTGATACACTGAAGGATATCCAGAAGAAATTTCCCTTACAGGATACCCTGCAGCATTCTTATCCAGTTCTTCAGCCACAAAAGTTGTACTCACAGCACAATTTTCAGTACACCCTTGCTGGTAATTGTCTTGATGCTGTGGAAATAGGTGGTCAGACTATGGTAGTACATGTGAAATATTCCAGTAATGATCAAGCAGTGGTGGCTTCTAGACTGGTGCCTGGAAGGTATTTTCAGAATGACAAACTCATGGAAGGGGATCCATATTTTCACTTGGAAAGACAAAATGATGTTTTACTTGATCAGGATGTGTATCAAGTTGTGGCAAAAGCATTGCATAATGATGTTCAGGTTCTTGTTAGAACCCCTACTACTGTGCAGCTGTCTAGTTTAAGGCAGACAGGGTTTGGGAAAGAAAACCTGGAGACATTAAGTGGTTCCATCACATCTGATGCAGCTCTAAGCAATGCTCAACCTGGGTTGTGGTCTTTGGTCACAGTAACTGGGAAAGTCACTCTTCATGATGCTGATGCTAAACAACCAGTTTGGACAACCCACTGCAAAGAATCCAAAGGAATTGTGAATGCACCAGACAGAATATTCAAGTGTGGATTTGGTAGACATCCACTTTTTCTATTTGTTAGGAATGAGAACTCAGTTTATTTGTATGACACTAGAGTGCATCCAGACTCCTACAGGACTTTATTTGACTCAAGGAAAATTAAGGATGATGAGCATATTTGTTCTTTTGTCTCAAGTGGTGACCAACCACACTTGTACCTTGTGATGAATGAAAGTGTGTATGTGGTAGATGACCGCCAACAAAAGACTCCACTCATGCATTGGAGACACATGTTGTCAAACAGCCCAACATTTTCAACAATAAATAAATTAGATTCTCTTGAACTTCTAATTCTGTCTAACTCTCAGAATAAAGAAGTAGGCATGATATCTAGTGAGTGGGAATGTGGAGGACAACAGTGTCATGGTGTCAGTGTGCCGTGCCATTTTTCCTTTCTTCATGACACAAGTGCTTTTGCCCATTCTCATGGTCTGTGGTTTACAAATCAGGTGCAGGAGAGGTTGGAAGACAGTGTGTGGCTAGGTATGACATCACTGCCTCATCCATTTGAAAATAACAGCTCGCTGTTTCTCTCAATGTACAGTAGTGGAGATATATTTTTGAATACATTTCAGACTTCATATACAAATTCACACTCAACTGTATTTAGTGAAGATGAACAGGAATTGATTATTCTAAGAAAATGGGAAACAGATGTTGTGGATATTAGCACTCACAGTTGGTCATACCACAATGTAAATTATTTTGATGTAACAGATTTTTGCCAGCAGATATACAGTAGGCCAATTTCCAGGCATGTTGAAAAAATGTTAGCAACATTGCCAAACATAAGATTAAGCAATTCTAGCTTTAATAGTGTGGAAATCAATGGTTTAGTAAAGAATGAAAAGAAAGAGCAGGAATTCTCCAACTCAGAAAATAGTACCAAGTGTTCCAAAAACATATCTTATGGGAAAAAAAATAATCATGGTCTAACAAAGTCAGAGAGTGAAACCCGTTTCATATGGAATTTGAAGGATCAGGTCCTCAAGTCCAAAAGCCTCTGGCAAACAAAGTTCACAGGATGTGCAGCTTGGAGTAAATCTTTAATGGAGACTTATATCATAGATCCCATTTTGGACCCTTCAATCGACCTTCCCTTGCTCTTCAGAGACTCCTGTACTGAAGACAGTCTGGGTAAATTCCTCCCTGGAAGTTTGCTTCTAGATATGAAGATGGATAAGATTAAAAGATGTAAGGATTTTTTATCCCCCAGAATTATATCATTGTGGCTTGATGGAAAAAATATAAATATTAAGTATGAAGGACTTAGGATAGGTGAAAGTGAAACTTGTAGTACGGGACGACTTTCAGGTTTATTAGGAGCTACAGAAGTCCCAGAAATAAAGAATGAATTTCAATATCACAATGCTCCCCTAGATATTGCCAGGCTATCTGCAAAGCTTAGTGCATACCACCCTGACAATAATAGTGCAAATCAGAGCCTGGAAGTGGATAAACTTTGTGAGAGTCATACTTATCCTTCACAAACCACATTAGAAATTAGTGTCAATTCACATGGAAGATCAAAAAGAACGGCAAAAAAATTGAAAAAGAAAAAACGATTAGATGGTTTCTAGTTTTGAACAAATTAAAATGATACAAACAGAAAAGTCAGCAAAAGACAATCGTTACTAACAATGTTATAAATACAGCGATTAAAGTATGGTGATTAAAAGTTGAAACAAAAATTATGAATATAAGAAAAGGACAAAATTAACAGAATAGGACTGTGCCTGACATTTGCTAATGTTAGAAGAGCTAATAGTAATGGGGTATGAAGTGAAAAGATTCATAAATAATAAATGGAAAATTATTCTATCCAGTAAGTACTACAGTAAATTATAGCAACAAGTGTTAACAAAATTTTTTATGTTTTTCTCAGTAATCATGATAACAATCATCATTAGCAGCAGCATAATATCTTTGTTGTCAGTACCATCATCTTCATCTTCTCATCTCAGTATAGAGCTACAGTTTAGACTTTAGAAAGGAAGCCCTATTTTTTCAAAGCTTTGCAACCATTTACTTCTCTATGACCTTTAATGAGTCTTGACAGAATTTCCTCAACATGAACTTGATCCTTAACCCGGTAGCTGCGGGGATCATGTTTCTTAAAGGCCCCTCTAAGGGAATTAATGAGAAAAAATCATCACTCACACAAACCATTTCATGATATATATCAACACATTTGTGATCAGTTTATGCATCATCTATTTTGTGGGGTTTATATCATGGCAAAAATTTGGCCCTGCTTGTACACGGTAGAGCCACAAATCTGGCCCGTCACTGCTACCGGGTTAAAGTCATATGGTAGCTTTTGTATGCTGTAAAGTAATAATAGTTTTTATCAATGCAATATAACTGATGACTGTAGGTATGACTACAGATTCATACCAGAATTTAATATCCCTGTAAATTTATTTATTTTTTTTTTTCTTGAAAAAATATGCAAACCTTCTCAAATGTCTAACACTAAAGAAATATATTAGAATTTTCATTGATGAAACACATTACTCTATCTTGAAGCTAGAATTGAGAAAGGAAGCCCTATTTTTTCAAAGCTATGCAACCATTTACTTCTCTATGACCTTCAATAAATTTGGCAGAATTTCCTCAACACAAACTTGATCCTTAAAGTCGTAGTTTTTGTATGCTGTAAAGTAACAATAGTTTTTATCAACTCGATGTAATTGAAGGCTGTAAGTACGACTACAGATTCATACCAGAATTTAATATCAATGGAAAATTTAACTTTTTTCTTGAGGAAATATACACTACAGGAATGTATCAGAATTTTCATTGTTGAAACACATTATCTTTTAGCCAGGATTATATATTTGGGTTAAGTTTAAATACTTATTGCATTTTGTTAAAAGAGATGAGATATTGGTTTGTCCTTCCTCAACATATATGAAAGTCTCAGGATAATTTGCCAAAATATGCTGTTTCATTAACCCGGCAACTGCACAATTAAGATTTTTGGACAGCTCCTGGGTGTGCAATAAATGGCAGAAAATCTACTTGCTGGAAAACACGTTTTAGTCTTATAACACCCAAGAGAAACATGTAGAGTACCAAACGATGTTAAAAGAAATTCACTTACTTCATGTGGCAATGCTGGCTGGATGAAGGTGGAGGAGACGAGGTGGTCTTGGGAGCAGGGCCAGTGATGGAGGAGTCGGGAGGGCGATAGACAGGTCAGCTGATGGACGTTGTTGAGTTGTCTACAGGTTTCTAGTGAAAATGGCTGGAAAAGACCCCAGAGGCCAAAGACAACAGAAAAAATGCAAAAGCTGTGGCTATTTTGCAAATCTCAACAAAGATAATACATGTGATAAGTGTGAAATAACTACTGATGGTAAGATGGGCAAGGCCGGGTCAGGACAGGGCAAACAACTGTGGAAAATGCAACATGATTGTAAGGTCAGTGGACAATGGCTTAGAATGTTATGGCTGTAAGATTTGATTCCACTAAGGATGTGGAGTCAGCCAGGAGAAATATTGATTTTTAATGAAAGATAAAGAATCCTTGTGGTTCTGTAAGAGGTGCCATGTCAGACTTGTTTCAAAGAGTGATGAGATACAAAAGTTAAAGGCTGATAATGCTGCACTAAAACGAGAAATAGAAGAACTTAAAACACTAAATGAAAACCTGATGTTAAAGTTTGAGGAACTTCGTAAGGGGGAGGAGGAGGAGATGGTGGAGAATACAGCAAAAAGGGTTTTGAAAGCACTTACCAGTAAAGAAAGTGAAATGAGCATAGAAGAACATGCTGCCAATAAAGTTCTGGAAATAATTGAAGAAAGAGAGGAGAGGAAAAGAAAACAACATAGTGGTATTCAACCTAACAGAATCAGTAAAGCAAGTAGCTGCAGAAAGGAGAGAGGAGGATAAGACCAAACTTGACAGTAATTAAAGGCAGGTTAGGCATTGAGGATTATGAAGTAGAGGATATATAATATAGAGTGGAGACCAGACCAAAATAAATCTAGACCAACTATAGTAAAGCTGAAAGAAAGCAGAGCAAAATGGGAAGCAATTTAGAATGCAAAGAGACTGAGAGAAGACCCTAACCAAGAGAATAGGAAAGTTGGTATAGGAAAGAGAGGAATTACATCACAGAAGAGAAAAAGGAGGCAGATGGATGATAAAGAGGTAGAATCATAAATATAGATAATCATCACTATTGACAAGTCATAGTAAAAATAATACCAATAAAGATAAGAAGAAGAGAATTAGAAATAAATTTGATAAGCATACAAGGCCTGACTCAACCAAAACAATTGGAATTAGAAGAACTTATATCACCTAACACAATCATGTATATAACAGAAACACAACAAAAATATCTCAAAGTCAACATCACAAGCAACATTCAACATATACATTCATACAGAAATAGCAATAACAGAAAAGGTGGAGGACTAACAATTATGATTAAGAAAAGTGACAAGACCAATGGAAAACTAAATACTAACCACAAAGATATTCTACATGCCAGACTAAAGATGAACCATTGTACAATACATATCATTCTTGTATACTTGGCAACTAATGATACTAATAGAAATAACATTATAAAGAAAGAAATTGACGGTATAATAAACTCAGGTGAAGACGAACCCATAATCCTCCTCGGGGATTTCAATGGCCACGTGGGAGTTTTGGGACCACAACAATAAGATAATCAACGGAGAAAAAGTATTACTCTAGATAGTAGATAAAAAAGGGGTGGGGGGAGTGAAGGCAGGGAGAGGCTGTGGGTGGGTGTGGAGGGGGGAAAAGTATGGGCAGGGGTCAAGGGGAGAAGAGGGAGGCAGGGGTGTGCATTGATGGCCTCCCCTCGAGTGAGGGCAGGAGTGGATGGGCATGGGTGGTGTGGTCCGAGGATAATATGGATGACGGGGAAGATAGGGAGAGTAAGATATGCATGGGTGTGTGTATATGCGCCAGTGAATGATAAGGGAAGGAGAGGCATGAGTGAGGTGAAGAGATTTTGGGAGGACTTAGGAGAGTGCTTAAAACTTTTGAAGTGAAAGAAGAATTCTTGCATTTGGAGATATGAATGGAAAAATTGAAAATGGAGATTGGTGGTGTGGTTGGGAAATGGGGTTTGGATGGAGTGGATGAGAATGGACAATACCTTGTGGATGTTTGTGCTGAGAGGGGTCTGTTCTTGGAAAACACCTTCTTCCAACACAAACTAATTCACAGGTATACATGGGCAAGGGGTGACATGAAGAGTGCAATAGATTATATAGCTGTGGATATGAGGTTGCGACAGGATGTAGTGGATGCAAAGGTTGTGAGAGGAATGTAGGGTGGATCTGATCACTTCACTGTAGTAGCCAAAATTAAGTTGAAGGAGAAATGGGAATTGAGAGGGAATGGGAAAAAGGAAAAGGGTAGGAAGGAACTAGCAAGTGAGAAATTGCATGACAGTGACCACAGGGAGATGTATAGGAGGAAAGTGATGGAAATACTTGGAAGAGCAAGAGCAGAGATAGAACACAGTGAAGGAGTGAAGGAGGTTTATGAGGTTTTTAAAAGTTCAGTGGTCAGGGCAGCTGAAGAAGTAGTCGGGTATGGGTCGTGTGGAAAAGGAAAGAAAGGAGTACGCGGTGGATGGATGAGATAAAGAGGAGTTGAGGAGAAAAGAAGGAACTACAAGAAAATGTTAGAGAACTGTGACGGAGGAGGTGAGGAGATGTGAGAAAATACAGGAAGAGTAAGATGTTGGTAAAGAGATTGGTCAGGGAAAGTAAAGAGAGAGTGGATGAGGATTTTGGAAGGAAATTTTCAGCAAAATACCAGAACAAAAAACTTTTCTGGAAAGAAGTTAAAAGAGAAATGGAGGAAGAAAAGAATGACATTTGTAGCATGAAGAGGAAAGATGGGGTGCTTATGAGAGCGAATGAGGAGATAAGGGAGGTATAGAAGCATCACTTTGAAACTGTAATGAATGAGAGCGTGGGAGGGAGAGCAGAAGTAGCTATACTCTATTACTCTGTTCACTCGAAGCGTGCATCTGGCTCTTAGTGGGGTTTTGTAACAACGCACGTGATAGGCTATTTGATCATAATCCTCGCTCACGGGCGCTGCTTGTGATTGGCTGTCCAGTTGTGTACTCAGTCACGGGCCTCTCTGGTGTTATGTTTCTATAATTATTACCCATAGCTCACCTACGCTATTTATCGCAACACTAATGGCCATACTTAAAAACCATCTGACAAGGGCGACGAATGCCTGGCGAAGTTACGTTTGGTGATCGTGTCAGTGAGGAAGGCCATACTTTGAACACCATTCTTCGCCAGCCTTGGAGACCAAAAGTGATCATCTGCGCTAACACTCCCAAATCACACTACCAGTGGTGGGCACCGATCACTTTTTTGCTGTTCCGATCCCCGATCATCCGATCAGTTTGAGCAAGTGATCCGATTCCGATCATCCAATTATTTTTTAAGTACTGGTGTTCTGATCACCATTCCGATCATCAGATCATTAAAACTTATAATAATTACTATTATTTTTTAATAATAATTACAAGAAACACCTATTTTAGGTGTTCTTTCAGTAATAATTTCAAATAAGTAATAACTTAATTATTTGCTCCTAAATATCTTTATTTTTCCTCTCTCTTTTGGTATATAGGACATGGTAGGAAGAAAATATGTTATCTTAACTTCTTATTTTAGGCGTTTATTTAAGTCTACTCTTTTTATTCAATTTCTGAAAGTGTGAAAGAGGAATTATGTTCACTAGTTTAACTTTTGTTTGAAGTTGATTTACATTTTTGACAAATATTTTCAACTTTTTAATATCTTATCATCAATATCTAGGAAATATTTTTTTTTTACTATTCTATAAAAAAAAGAGCAATTGAGATCATTAATCTCCTATCCTTCCTGATTAAATAGCTTTCTGAATAAAATATATTGGCCCATAAATAAATTAGTTACAAGACATAAGCAATAAGGTTTTGATTTTAAGTGAGCCGGTGTTGTGTCATCTGTTATCCACGTATCCTAAGACATCCCTTCCTGATCTGCGCATGCGCGGAACACGATGTTTACAAACACAGTGTTGATATCGTAGTTTGTCCAGGCATGATGGTGGCAAGACAGCATGGCAGCTTTTATGGGAAAATGGCCAAATTCAAGAATGACATGGACCCCATAATTCAGATAGCCTGCCATTAAATGGAGAGAATCCGAGAAACATGACCATCAATCAGAAGAGAGAAGGGTTATTCATTTTTCATATATACGACCATACAAGTGTGTTATCCATTTCTCATTTTTAATGGCTACGACAAGAGATGAGATTATCTCATCATTCGCGTATACCCCATTAATACAAGGGGTGTAGGTTATCTCATTTATCACATATACCGACATACAAGGGGTGTAAGTTATCTTATTTATCACATTTACCGACATACAAGCGATGTAGGTTATCGCATTTATCACATTTACCGACTTAAAAGGGGTGTAGGTTATCTCATTTATCACATATACCGATATACAAGGGGTGTAGGTTATCTCATTTATCACATATACCGATATACAAGGGGTGTAGGTTATCTCATTTATCACATTTACCGACAAACAAGGGATGTAAGTTATCTCATTTATAACATATACCGATATACAAGGGGTGTAGGTTATCTCATTTATCACATATACTGACATACAAGGGGTGTAGGTTATCTCATTTATCACATATACCGACATACAAGGGATGTAGGTTATCTCATTTATCACATATACTGACATACAAGGGATGTAGGTTATCTCATTTATCACATTTACTGACATACAAGGTTTCAAGTTACCTCATTTATCACATTTACCAACATACAAGGGGTTTAGGTTATCTCATTTTTCACATTTACTGACATACAAGGGTAGGCGGTAGCTGAGTGATTAGCATGCGGGGCCAGCATTCATCATGCCATGGACAATGTCGATTCGAATCCCACTACCACCTGGGATTTTTTAGTCACCGCTGAGTGGCTTAAGACTACCCACAGGCTGTCCAGAAAATC
>NC_066535.1:205369-330369 GCF_024679095.1 Eriocheir sinensis
AATTACATTATTTTAGTTAAATTTGTATTTAATTACATGTACAAAATACACATAAAATAATGTAAATTTGTATGAAATGAAAACAAATTCACATAAAATAACGTACATTTGTATAAAATAGATATACTAAATAATTTTATGTGTATTTTGTATATTTATTTTCATACAAATTTAAATTATTTTTGTGTATTTTTGTATATAGTTTTATACAAACTTAAGTTATTTAATGAGTATTTTGTATCTATTTTCATACAAATACACGTTCTTTTATTGATATTTTGTTTATTTATTTTGACGAGAGTTTAAATTATTTAATGTGTATTTTGTATATATATTTTTATACGTATTTACATCATTTCATGTGTATTTTGTATATATATTTCTATAGAAATCTACGTTATATTATGTGTATTCGTATACAGATTTTTAAACAAAGTTACACTTTGATGTGTATTTTGCATATTTTTTCAATACAAATTTACCTTATTGTATATGCATTTTGTATATTAATTTTAATACAAATTTAATTATTCTATGTGTATTTTTGTATATGTATTTTTATAAAAATATGCTTTATTTTATGGGTATTTTGCATCTTTATTTTCATACAAATTTACGTTATTTTATTGATATTCTGCTCATTCATTTTGATACGATTTGACATTATTCTATGAGTATTTTGTATATATTTTTCAAACAAATTTACGTTATTTTATGTGTATTTGTTTATATATTTTGACACAAATTTACAATATTTTATGGGTATTTTGTATATATATTTCAAAAGAAATTTACCTAGTTTTATGTGTATTTTAAATATCTATTTTCATACAAAATCTAATTATTTTTATGTATTTTTGTATATATTTCAATACAAATTTTAGTTATGTTATGTGTATTTTGTAAATCTATTTTCATTCAAATATATATTATTTTATTGGTATTTTGTTGTTTTATTTTGATACGAATTTACATTAGTTTATATGTACTTTTTATATATATTTTTATACGCATTTATATTATTTAATATTTATTTTGAATATATAATTTTATACAAATTCATGGTATTTTATGTGTATTTGTATATATATTTTCATATAAATTTACTTTATTTTATGTGTATTTTGTACATATATTTCATTAAAAATTTCCCTTATTTTATGTTTATTTTGTATGTGTATTTTGTACATTTATATTTATACAAATACACATTCTTTTATTCGTATTTTGTTTATTTATTTTGTTTCGAATTTATATTATTTTATGTGTATTTTGTTTATATTTTTTTATACGTATTTACCTAATTTTATGTGAATTTTGTATATATATTTTTATAGATATCTACGTTATTTTATGTGTATTCGTATATATATTTTGAAACAAATTTACATTGTTTTATATGTATTTTTGCATATCTCTTTCAATAGAAGTTTACCTTATTGTATGTGCATTTTGTATATTTATTTCAATACAAATTTAAATATTTTATGTGTATTTTGGTATATATATTTTTATAAGAAATGCGCTGTTTGATGGGAATTTTGCATCTTTATTTTCATACAAATTTACATTATTTTATTAATATTCGGTGTATTTATTTTGATACGATCTTACATTATTCTATTTGTTTTTTGTATATATATATTTTTTATACATATTTACATTATTTAATGTATATCTTGCATATATATTTCATACAAATTTATTATGTATTATTTATTTTCATACAAATACACATTCTTTTCATGATATTTTGTTTATTTATTTTGACACGAATTTACATTACTTAATATGTATTTTGTATATATATTTTTATACGTATTTACATAATTTCATGTCTATTTTTTATATATATTTCTATAGAAATCTACGTTATTTTATGTGTATTCGTATATATATTTTGAAACAAATTTACAATGTTTTATTTGTATTTTGCGTTTGTGCATTTTGTATATTAATTTTAATACAAATTTAATTATTCTATGTGTATTTTTGTATATGTATTTTTAAAAAAATATGCTTTATCTTATGGGTATTTTGCATCTTTATTTTCATACAAATTTAAATTATTTTATTGATATTCTGTGTACTTATTTTGATACGATTTTACATTATTCTATGTATAACAAAAATAAATACAGAATACCTAAAAATAGATATGCAGAATACATATAAACAATGTAAATTAGTTTCAAAATATTTATACGAATACACATGAAATAAGGTAGATTTCTATAAAAATATATATACAAAATACACATAAAATTAAGTAAATACGTATAAAAAATGTATACAAAATACACATAAAATAATGTAAATTAGTATCAAAATAAATAAACAAAATACCAATAAAAGAATGTGTATTTGTATAAATATATATATACAAAATACACATTAAATAATATAAATTTGTTTAAAACTATACAAAATACACATGAAATGATGTAAATACGTATAAAAATATATATACAAAATACACATTAAATAATGTAAATTCGCGTCAAAATAAATAAACAAAATATCAATAAAAAAATGTGTATTTGTATGAAAATAGATATAGAAAATACACATAAATAACCTAAATTTGTATCAAACTATATACAAAAATACACAAAAATATTTTAAATTTAAATTTACCTTATTGTATTTGCATTTTGTATATTTATTTTAATACAAATTCAAATATTTTATGTGTATTTTGGTATATATAATTTTATAAAAAAAATGCGTTATTTTATAGGTATTTTGCATCTTAGTTTTCATACAAATGTACATTATTTTATTATTATTCTGTGTATATATTTTGATACGATTTTATATTATACTATTTGTGTTTGGAGTATATTTTTTTATACATATTTTCATTATTTAATGTGTATTTTTTATATATATTTTATACAAATTAACGTTATTTTAAGTGTATTTGTTAATATAATTTCAATCAAATTTACATTATTTTAAGTGTATTTTGTATATGTATTTAAATACAAACTTACCTAATTTTATGTGTATTTTGTATATTTATTTTCATACAAATTTAAATTTTTTTTGTGATTTTTTGTATAAGCATATAGAGTAAATTTCTATGATAATATATATTCAAAATACATATAAAATTATGTAAATAAGTATAAAAATATTTATATCAAATACACCTAAAAAAAAAAAATTCGTATCAAAATAAATTTCAATTTGTATGAAAATAGATATACAAAATACACATATAATTAGTTAAATTTGTATTTAAATACATGTACAAAATACACATAAAATAATGTAAATTTGTATGAAATGAAAACAAATTCACATAAAATAACGTACATTTGTATAAAATAGATATACAAAATATACATAGAATAATGTAAAATCGTATCAAAATAAATACACAGAATATCAATAAAATAATGTAATTTTGTATGAAAATAAAGATGCAAAATACCCATAAAATAAAACATATTTTTTAAAAAATACATATACAAAAATACACATAGAATAATTAAATGTGTATTAAAATTGATATACAAAATGCACGTACAATAAGGTAAATTTGTATTGAAAAAATATACAAAATGCACATAAAAGTGTAAATTTGTTTCAAAATATATATACGAATACACATAAAATAACGTAGATTTCTATAGAAATATATATACAAAATACACATGAAATGATGTAAATACGTATAAAAATATATATATATATATATATACAAAATACACATTAAATAATTTAAATTCTCGTCAAAATAAATAAACAAAATATCAATAAAAGAATGTGTATTTGTATGAAAATAGATATACAAAATACTCATAAAATAACCTAAGTTTGTATAAAACTATATACAAAAATACACAAAAATAATTCAAATTTGTATGAAAATAAATATACAAAATACACATAAAATTAGGTAAATTTGTATTGAAATACATATACAAAATACACACAAAATAATGGAAATTTGAATGAAAATATATAAACATGTACACTTAAAATGACGTAAATTTGTATCAAATATATTTACAAAATAAACATTAAATAATGTAAATATGTATAAAAAAATATATACAAAACACAAATAGAATAATGTATAATCGTATCAACAATAAATACACAGAATATTAATAAAATAATGTAAATGTGTATGAAAATAAAGATGAAAAATAGCCATAAAATAACGCATTTTTTATAAAAATATATATACCAAAATACACATAAAATATTAAAATTTGTATTAAAATAAATAAGAAAAATGCACATACAATAAGGTAAATTTGTATTGAAATAGATATGCAAAATACATATAAAACAATGTAAATTTGTTTCAAAATATATATATACGAATACACATAAAATAACGTAGATTTCTATAAAAATATATACACATAAAATGAAGTAAATACGTATAAAAAAATGAATACAAAAAGTACATAAAAATCGTATCAAAATAAATAAACAAAATATCAGTAAAAGAATGTGTATTTGTATAAATATAAATATCCAAAATACACATAAAATATCGTAAATTTGTATAAAACTATAGACAAAAATTCACAGAAGTAATTAAATTTGTATGAAAATATATATACAAAATACAGCTAAAATAAGCTAAATTTGATTTAAAATGTACATACAAAATACATAAAATAATGTAAATCTGTATCAAAATATTTATACAAATACATATAATAACGTAGATTTGTTTAAAAATATATAAACAAAATACACATTAAGTAATGTAAATACGTATAAAAAATATGTACAAAATACACATATAATCATGTAATTCGTATCAAAATAAATAAACAAAATAGCAATAAAATAATGTAAATTTGTATGAGAAAACATATACAAATAACGCAAATTCCTATAAAAATATATGTACAAAAGTGCACATAAAATAAAGTAAATTTGCAAAAAAATATATATACAAAACACAAACTAAATAATGAAAATGCGTACATAAAATAACTTAAATTTGTATAAAAGTATATACAAAAATACACAAAAATAATTTAAATTTGTTTGAAAAGAAATATACAAAATACACATAAATTTAGGTAAATTTGTATTGAAATACATATACAAAATACACATCAAATAATGTAAATTTGAATGAAAATATATAAACAAATACACTTAAAATAACGTAAATTTGTATAAAATATATATGCAAGATACACATTAAATAATGTAAATGTGTATAAAAAATATATATACAAAAAACAAATAGAATAATGTAAAATCGTATCAAAATAAATACACAGAATATCAATAAAATAATGTAAATTTGTATGAAAATAAAGATGCAAAATTCCCAAAAATTTTCGCATTTTTTATAAAAATATATTTACCAAAATACACATAAAATATTTAAATTTGTATTGAAATAAATATTCAAAATGCATATACAGTAAGGTAAATTTATATTGAAAGAGATATTCAAAAATACATATAAAACAATGTAAATTTGTTTCAAAATATATATACGAATACACATAAAATAAAGTAGATTTCTATAGAAATATATATACAAAATACATATGAAATTATGTAAATACGTATAAAAATATATATACAAAATACATATCAAATAATGTAAATTCGTGTCAAAATAAATAAACAAAATATCATGAAAAGAATTTGTATTTGTATGAAAATAGATAATAGATAATAAGTTTGTATAAAATATATATGCAAGATACACATTAAATAATGTAAATATGTATAAAAAAGTATATACAAAAAACAAATAGAATAATGTAACATCGTATCAAAATAAATACACCGAATATTAATAAAATAATGTAAATTTGTATGAAAATAAAGATGCAAAATTCCCATAAAATAGCGCATTTCTTATAAAATATATATACCAAAATAAACATAAAATATTTAAATTTGCATTGAAATAAATATACAAAATGCAAATACAATAAGGTAAATTTGTATTGAAAGAGAAATGCAAAAATACATATAAAACAATGTAAATTTGTTTCAAAATATATATACGAATACAAATAAAAAAACGTAGATTTCTATAAAAATATAAATACAAAATACACATAAAATTAAGTAAATACGTATAAAAAATGTATACAAAATACACATAAAATAATGTAATTTCGAATGAAAATAAATGTAAATTTAAATGAAAATATAAAAACAAATACACTTAAAATAACGTAGATTTTTATAAAATATATATGCAAGATACACATTAAATAATGTAAATGTGTATAAAAAAATATATACAAAAAACAAATAGAATAATGTAAAATCGTATCAAAATAAATACACAGAATATCAATAAAATAATGTAAATTTGTTTGAAAATAAAGATGCAAAATTCCCAAAAACTATCGCATTTCTTATAAAAATATATATACCAAAATACACATAAAATATTTAAATTTGTATTGAAATAAATATACAAAATGCATATACAGTAAGGTAAATTTGTATTAAAAGAGATATTCAAAAATACATATAAAACAATGTAAATTTGTTTCAAAATATATATACGAATACACATAAAATAAATTAGATTTCAATAGAAATATATATACAAAATACATATGAAATTATGTAAATACGTATAAAAATATATATACAAAATACATATCAAATAATGTAAATTCGTGTCAAAATAAATAAACAAAATATCATGTAAAGAATGTGTATTTGTATAAAAATAGATAATAGATAATAAATTTGTATAAAATATATATGCAAGATACTCATTAAATAATGTAAATATGTATAAAAAAGTATATACAAAAAACAAATAGAATAATGTAAATTCGTATCAAAATAAATACACCGAATATTAATAAAATAATGTAAATTTGTATGAAAATAAAGATGCAAAATTCCCATAAAATAGCGCATTTCTTATAAAAATATATCTACCAAAATACATATAAAATTTTTAAATTTGTATTGAAATAAATATACAAAATGCACATACAATAAGGTAAATTTGTATTGAAAGAGATATGCAAAAATACATATAAAACAATGTAAATTTGTTTCAAAATATATATGCGAATACAAATAAAAAAAACGTAGATTTCTATAAAAATATATATACAAAATACACATAAAATTAAGTAAATACGTATAAAAAAATGTATACAAAATACACATAAAATAATGTAAATTCGATTTAAAATAAATAAACAAAATACCAATAAAAGAATGTGTATTTGTATTTTTGCACCTTAGTTTTCATACAAATGTACATTATTTTATTAATATTCTGTATATATTTTGATACGATTTTATATTATACTATTTGTGTTTCTATATATTTTTTTATACATATTTTCATTATTTAATGTGTATTTTTTATATATATTTTATACAAATTAACGTTATTTTAAGTGTATTTGTTTATATAATTTCATTCAAATTTACATTATCTTAAGTGTATTTTGTATATGTATCTCAATACAAATTTACCTAATTTTATGTGTATTTTGTATATTTATTTTCATACAAATTTAAATTATTTTTGTGTTTTTTTGTATATACATATAGAGTAAATTTCTATGAAAATATATATTCAAAATACATATAAAATTATGTAAATAAGTATAAAAATATATATATCAAATACACCTAAAAAATGAAAATTCGTATCAAAATAAATAAACAAAATTCCGATAAAAGAACGTATATTTGTAGGAAAATAAATATACAAAATACACATAAAATTACGAAAATTTTAATAAAAATATATACAAAAAAACAAAAAAATAAATTTCAATTTGTATGAAAATAGATATACAAAATACACATATAATTAGTTAAATTTGTATTTAAATACATGTACAAAATACACATAAAATAATGTAAATTTGTATGAAATGAAAACAAATTCACATAAAATAACGTACATTTGTATAAAATATATATACAAAATATACATAGAATAATGTAAAATCATATCAAAATAAATACACAGAATATCAATAAAATAATGTAATTTTGTTTGAAAATAAAGATGCAAGATACCCATAAAATAAAGCATATTTTTTTTAAAATACATATACAAGAATACACATAGAATAATTAAATTTGTTTTAAAATTAATATACAAAATGCACGTACAATAAGGTAAATTTGTATTGAAAAATTATACAAAATGCACATAAAACAATGTATATTTGTTTCAAAATATATATACGAATACACATAAAATAACGTATATTTCTATAGAAATATATATACAAAATACACATGAAATGACGTAAATACGTATAAAAATATATATACACAATACACATTAAATAATGTAAATTCGCATCAAAATATATAAACAAAATATCAATAAAAGAATGTGTATTTGTATGAAAATAGATATACAAAATACACATAAAATATTGTAAATTTGTATAAAACTCTATTCAAAAAATACACAAAAATAATTTAAATTTGTATAAAAATATATAAACAAAATACACGTAAAACTAGTTAAATTTCTATTGAAATACATATAAAAAAATACACATAAAATAATGTAAATTTTAATGAAAATCTATAAACATATACACTTAAAATAACGTAAATTTGTATGAAATATATATAGAAAATACACATTAAATAATGTACATATGTATAAAAAATATATATATACAAAATACAAATAGAATAATGTAAAATAGTATCAAAATAAATACACAGAATATTAATAAAATAATGTAAATTTGTATGAAAATAAAGATGCAAAATACCCATAAAACAACGCATTTTTTATGAAAATATATATACCAAAATACACATATAATATTTAAATTTGTATTACAATAAATATACAAAATGCACATACAATAAGGTAAATTTGTATTGAAATAGATATGCAAAATACACATAAAACAATGTAAATTTGTTTCAATATATATATACGAATACAGATAAAATAACGTAGATTTCTACAAAAAATATATATACAAAATACACATAAAATCTAAATTCGTATCGAGTTAAATTAAGAAAATAACTATAAAATAAAGTAATTTTGGATGAAAATATATATAGAAAACACACATAAAATAACCTAAATACAAATACAAATATACACATTAAATAATTTAAAATTGAATGAAATAAACATACAAAATAAACATAAAATAAGGTAAATTTGTAATAAAATATATGTAAGAATACACATAAAATAATATAAATTTGTATGAAAATATATATACAAATACACATAAAATAACAAGAATTTGTATAAAATTTGTTTCAAAATATATACGAATACACACAATAAAATAACGTAAATTTTTATGAAAATGTATATTAAAATACACATAAAATAGTTTAAATACGTAGAAAAATATATATACAAAATACACATAAAATAATGTAAATTCGTAAAAAGTTAAATACACAAAATTCCAATAAAAGAATGTATATTTGTAGGAAAATATATATACAAAAAACAAATAAAATAACTTAAATTTGTATAAAAATATATACAAAAATACACAAAAATAATTTAAATGTTTGAAAATAGATATGCAAAATACACATAAAGTTAGGCAAATTTGTATTGAAATACATATACAAAACTTGTATGAAAATATATAAACAAATACATATAAAATCACGTAAATTTGGATAAAATATATATATACAAAATATACATTAAATATTTTAAATATGTATAAAAATATAGTATATTATATATTTTTTTATTGATAAAATAAAGCATATTTTTTTAAAAATTCATATACAAAAATACACATAGATAAATAAAAATTTTATTAAAATTAATATACAAAATGCACATACAATAAGGTAAATTTGTATTGAAAAAATATGCAAAATACACATAAAACAATGTAAATTTGTTTCAAAATATATATACGAATACACATAAAATAACGCAGATTTCTATAGAAATATATATACAAAATACACTTGAAATAATGTAAATACGTATAAAAATATATATACAAAATACACATTAAATAATGTTAATTCGTGTCAAAATAAATAAACAAAATATCATGAAAAGAATGTGTATTTGTATGAAAATATATATACAAAATACACATAAAATAACCTAAATTTGTATAAAACTATAAACAAAAATACACAAAAATAATTTAAACTGTATGAAAATAAATATACAAAAAACATATAAAATTAGGTAAATTTGTATTGAAATACATATACAAAATACACATAAAATAATGTAAATTTGAATGAAAATATATAAACATATAGACTTAAAATAACGTAAATTTGTATCAAATATATATACAAAAAACACATTAAAAAATGTAAATATGCATAAAAAAATATATACAAAACACAAATAAAATAATGTAAAATCGTATCAAAATAAATACAGAAAATATTAATAAAATAATGTAAATTTGTATGAAAATTAAGATGCAAAATACCCATAAAATAACGCATTTTTTATAAAAATATATATACGAAAAAATTAAAATATTTGATTTTGTATTAAAATAAATAGATATACAAAATACACATTAAATAAGCTAAATTAAATGAAAAATATATACAAAATACACATAGAATAATGTAAAATCGTATAAAAATAAATACACAGAATATCAATAAAATAATGTAATTTTGTATGAAAATAAAGATGCAAAATACCCGTAAAATAAAGCATATTTTTTTTAAAAATACATATACAAAAATACACATAGAATAATTAAATTTGTATTAAAATTAATATACAAAATGCACGTACAATAAGGTAAATTTGTATTGAAAAAATATACAAAATGCATATTAAACCGTAAATTTGTTTAAAAATATATATGCGAATACACATAAAATAACGTAGATTTCTATAGAAATATATATACAAAATACACATGAAATGATGTATATACGTATAAAAAAAATATATATATATATATATATATATATATATATAAATAAATATATATATATATATATATATATATATATATATATATATATATATATATATATATATATATATATATACAAAATACACATTAAATAATTTAAATTCTCGTCAAAATAAATAAACAAAATATCAATAAAAGAATATGTATTTGTATGAAAATAGATATACAAAATACTCATAAAATAACCTAGGTTTGTATAAAACTATATACAAAAATACACAAAAATGATTTAAATTTGTATGAAAATAAATATACAAAATACACATAAAATTACGTAAATTTGTATTGAAATACATATACAAAATACACATAAAATAATGGAAATTTGAATGAAAATATATAAACATATACACTTAAAATAACGTAAATTTGTATCAAATATATATACAAAATACTAATTAAATAATGTAAATATGTATAAAAAAATATATACAAAAACACAAATAGAATAATGTAAAATCGTATCAAAATAAATACACAGAATATTAATTAAATAATGTAAATTTGTATGAAAATAAAGATGCAAAATAGCCATAAAATAACGCATTTTTTATAAAAATATATTTACCAAAATACACATAAAATATTAAAATTTGTATTAAAATAAATATAAAAAATGCACATACTGTAAGGTAAATTTGTATTGAAATAGATATGCAAAATACATATAATACAATGTAAATTTGTTTCAAAATATACATACGAATACACATAAAATAACGTTGATTTCTATAAAAATATATACAAAATACACATAAAATAAAGTAAATACGTATAAAAAAATGAATACAAAATACACATAAAAATCGTATCAAAATAAATAAACAAAATACCAGTAAAAAAAAGTGTATTTGTATAAATATAAATATACAAAAACACATAAAGTATCGTAAATTTGTATAAAACTATATACAAAAATACACAGAACAAATACACATTCTTTTATTGGTATTTTGTTTATTTATTTTGTTTCGAATTTATATTATTTTATGTGTATTTTGTTTACATTTTTTTATACGTATTTACTTAATTTTATGTGTATTTTGTATATATATTTTTATAGAAATGTACGTTATTTTATGTGTATTCGTATATATATTTTGAAACAAATTTACAATTTTTTATATGTATTTTTGCATATCTCTTTCAACAGAAGTTTACCTTATTGTATGTGCATTTTGTATATTTATTTCAATACAAATTTAAATATTTTATGTGTATTTTGGTATATATATTTTTATAAGAAATGCGCTATTTGATGGGAATTTTGCCTCTTTATTTTCATACAAATTTACATTATTTTATTAATATTCGGTGTATTTATTTTGACACGATTTTACATTATTCAATTTGTTTTTTGTATATATTTTTTTTATACATATTTACATTATTTAATGTGTATCTTGCATATATATTACATACAAATTTATTATCTATTATTTATTTTCATACAAATACACATTCTTTTCATGATATTTTGTTTATTTATTTTGTCACGAATTTACATTACTTAATATGTATTTTATATATATATTTTTATACGTATTTACATAATTTCATGTGTATTTTGTATATATATTTCTATAGAAATCTACGTTATTTTATGTGTATTCGTATATATATTTTGAAACAAATTTACACAGTTTTATTTGTATTTTGCGTTTTTTTTTTTTTTCAATACAAATTTACCCTATTGTATGTGTGCATTTTGTATATTAATTTTAATACAAATTTAACTATTCTATGTGTATTTTTGTATATGTATTTAAAAAAAAATGCTTTATCTGATGGGTATTTTGCATCTTTATTTTCATACAAATTTAATTTATTTTATTGATATTCTGTGTACCTATTTTGATACGATTTTACATTATTCTATGTATAACAAAAATAAATACAGAATACACAAAAATAGATATGCAAAATACATATAAACAATGTAAATTTGTTTTTTGTATATATATTTTTATAGAAATCTACGTTTTTTTATTTGTATTCGTATATATATTTTGAAACAAATTTACATTGTTTTATATGTATTTTTGCATATCTCTTTCAATACAAATTTACCTTATTGAATGTGCATTTTGTATATTTATTTCAATGCAAATTAAAATATTTTATGTGTTTTTTGGTATATATATTTTTGTAAGATTACGAAAATTTGAATAAAAATGTATACAAAAAAACAAAAAAATAAATTTCAATTTGTATGAAAATAGATATACAAAACACACATATAATTAGCTAAATTTGTATTTAAATACATGTACAAAATACACATAAAATAATGTAAATTTGTATGAAATGAAAACAAATTCATATAAAATTCGCGTCAAAATAAATAAACAAAATATCAATAAAAGAATGTGTATTTGTATGAAAATAGATATACAAAATACACATAAAATAACCTAAATTTGTATCAAACTATATACAAAAATAAACAAAAATATTTTAAATTTGTATGAAAATAAATATACAAAATACACATAAAATTAGGTAAATTTGTATTGAAATACATACACAAAATACACATAAAATAATGTAAATTTGAATGAAAATACATAAACAAATACACTTAAAATAACGTAAATTTGTATAAAAAAAATATATACAAAACACAAATAGAATAATATAAAATCGTATCAAAATAAATACACAGAATATTAATAAAATAATGTAAGTTTGTATGAAAATAAAGAAGCAAAATACCCATAAAATAACGCATTTTTTTTATTTAAAAAAATATATATACCAAAATACACATCAAAAAATTAAATTTGTATTAAAATAAATATACAAAAAACACATTCAATAAGGTAAATTTGTATTGAATTAGATATGCAAAATACATATAAAACAATGAAAATTTGTTTCAAAATATATATACGAATACACATAAAATAACGTAGATTTCTATAAAAATATATACAAAATACACATAAAATGAAGTAAATACGTATAAAAAATGTATACAAAATACACAAAATAATGTAAATTCGTATCAAAATAAATAAACAAAATACCAATAAAAGAATGTGTATTTGTATTGATATAAATATATATATATATATATATATATATATATATATATATATATATATATATATATATATATATATATATATATATATATATATATATATATATATATATATATATATATATATATATATATATATATTTTTATATGTATATATATACAAATTTACAATATTTTATGTGTATTTTGTATATCTACTTTCATACAAATACACATTCTTTTATTGATATTTTTTTTATTTTTTTTTTATGCGAATTTACGTTATTTAATGTGTATTGTGTATATATATTTTTATACGTATTTACGTCATTTCATGTGTATTTTGTATATATATTTCTATAGAAATATACGTTATTTTAATTGTATTCGTATATATATTTTGAAACAAATATACATTGTTTTATGTGCATTTTGTATATTTTTTCAATACAAATTTACCTTATTGTACGTGCATTTTGTATATTAATTTTAATACAAATTTAATTATTCTATGTGTATTCTTGTATATGTATTTTTAAAAAAATATGCTTTATTTTATGGGTATTTTGCATCTTTATTTTCATACAAAATTACATTATTTTATTGATATTCTGTGTATTTATTTTGATACGATTTTACATTATTCTATGTATATTTTGTATATCTATTTTATACAAATGTACGTTATTTTATGTGAATTTGTTTTCATTTCATACAAATTTACATTATTTTATGTGTATTTTGTACATGTATTTAAATACAAATTTAACTAATTATATGTGTATTTTGTATATCTATTTTCATACAAATTGAAATTTATTTTTTTGTTTTTTTGTATATATTTTTATTCAAATTTTCGTAATTTTATGTGTATTTTGTATATTTATTTTCCTACAAATATACGTTCTTTTATCGGAATTTTGTTTATTTATTTTGATACGAATTTTCATTTTTTTAGGTGTATTTGATATATATATTTTTATACTTATTTACACAATTTTATATGTATTTTGAATATATATTTTCATAGAAATTTACTCTATATGTAACTACAAAAAAACACAAAAATAATTTAAATTTGTATGAAAATAAATATACAAAATACACATAAAATTAGGTAAATTTGTATTGAAATACATATACAAAATACACTTAAAATAATGTAAATTTGAATGAAATTATATAAACAAATACACTTAAAATGATGTTAATTTGTATAAAATATATATAAAAAAATACACTTTAAATAATGAAAATATGTATAAAAAAATATATACAAAACACAAATAGTATAATATAAAATCGTATCAAAATATATACACTGAATATTAATAAAAGAATGTACATTTGTATGAAAACTAAGATGCAAAATACCTATAAAATAACGCATTTTTTATAAAATTATATATACCAAAATACACATAAGATATTTGAATTTCTATTAAAATAAATATACAAAATGCACATACAATAAGGTAAATTTGTATTGAAATAAATATGCAAAAAACATATAAATCAATGTAAATTTGTTTCAAAATATATATACGAATACACTTAAAATAATGTAGATTTCTATAAATATATATATACAAAATACAAATAAAATTAAGTAAATACGAATCAAAAATGTATACAAAATACACATAAAATAATGTAAATTTGTATAAATATAAATAAACAAAATACCAATAAGAGAATGTGTATTTGTATAAATATAAATATACAAAATGCACATAAAATAACGTAAATTTGTATAAAACTATATACAAAAATACACAGAAGTAATTAAATTTGTATGAAAATACATATACAAAATAAACACAAAATAAGCTAAATTTGAATTGAAATATATATACAAAATACATAAAATAAAGTAAACTCGTTTCAAAATATTTTTAACAAATACACATATAATAACGTAAATTTGTAAAAAAAATATATAAACAAAATACACATTAAGTAATGTAAATACGTATAAAAAAATATTTACAAAATACACCAATAATCAAGTCATTCGTATCAAAATAAATAACCAAAAAACTAATTAAATAATGTAAATTTGTATGAGAAAACATATATAAAATACACATAAAATAACGTTTTAAGTTTCTATAAAAATATATGAACAAAAATGCACGTAAAATTAGTTTGCATAAAAAAATATATACAAAACACACATTAGATAATGTAAATGAGTATAAAAATATGTATACAAAATACCTATGAAATAATCTAAATTCGTATCGAGTTAAATTAAGAAAATAACAATAAAATAATGTATATAGAAATAAGGTATATAGAAAACACATAAAATAACCTAAATACAAATACAAATATACACATTAAATAATTTAAAATTGAATGAAATAAATATACAAAATAAACATAAAATAAGGTAAATTTGTAATAAAATATATGTAAGAATACACATAAAATAATATAAATTTGTATGAAAATATATATACAAATACACATAAAATAACATGAATTTGTATAAAATGTTTCAAAATATATACGAATACACACAATAAAATAACGTAAATTTTTATGAAAATGTATATATAAAATACACATAAAATAGTTTAAATACGTAGAAAAATATATATACAAAATACACATAAAATAATGTAAATTCGTAAAAAATTAAATACACAAAATTCCAATAAAAGAATGTATATTTGTAGGAAAATATATATACAAAAAACAAATAAAATAACTAAAATTTGTATAAAAATATATACAAATATACACAAAAATAATTTAAATTTGTTTGAAAATAGATATGCAAAATACACATAAAGTTTGGCAAATTTGTATTGATATACATTTTTTTTCTTTTTTTTTTTCTTTTTTTTTACGTTGTCGCCTATTGCGCCGGTAGGCATTTTCCCGGTGGGGCCTGATGGTCGGCCCAAGGCTTCTTCCAGGTGGGGCCTGATGGTCGGCCCAGCCCGTTCTGGCGCAGGCGAGTGTTTATAGTGGCGCCATCTTGCATTGGCTCATGCTACCCCTCGGAACTCGTACTTGATTCGCTTGGACGGCTTCCTCTAGAGTCCGGGTTGATGGGTGGTCTTCAGGACAGCATGTGGGTAGTTTTAAGCCACTCGGCGGTGACCGAAAAATCCGAGTGGTAGCGTGAGGATTCGAACCCGCGTCGTCCATCACGCGGCGAATGTGGGTCCAGTACGCTATCACTTCGGCCACCGCCTACCCTAAAAACAAAACTCACATAAAATTATGTAAATTTGTATGAAAATATATAAACAAATACATATAAAATCACGTAAATTTGGATGAAATATATATATACAAAATATACATTAAATATTTTAAATATGTATAAAAATATATTATATTATATATATTTTTATTGATATTTGCGTTATTTATGTGTATTTTGTATATGTTTTCTCATAGAAATTTACATTATTTTATTGGTATTTTGTCTATTTATTTTGATACGAATTACATGATTATTTGTGTATTTTTTACATTTTTTTATACGTATTTACATTATTTAATGTGTATTTTGTTTATATATTTTTATACAAATTTACGTTATTATATGTGTATTTGTATAGGTATTTTGATACAAATTTACATTATTTTATGTATTTTGAATATATATTTCAATTCAAATTTAGATTATTTTATGTGTATTTTGTATATCTATTTATTTTAATACAAAATCAAATATTTTATGTTTTCTCGTATTTATATTTTTATAAAAAATGCGTTATTTTATGGGTATTTTGCATCTTAATTTTCATACATATTTACATTATTTTATTAATATTTTCTGTATTTATTTTGATACGATTTTACATTATTTTATTTGTGTTTTGTATATATTTTTTTATACATATATACATTATTTAATGTATTTTTTGTATATATATTTGATACAAATTTACGTTATTTTAAGTCTATCTGTTTATATATTTTCATTCAAATTTACATTATTTTATGTGTATTTTGTATATGTATTTCAATACAAATTTACCTATTTTTATATGTTTTTTGTATAATTATTTTCATACAAGTTTAAATTATTTTTGTGTATTTTTGTATATAGTTTTATACAAATTTAAGTTATTTTATGTGTATTTTGTATATCTATTTTCATACAAATACACGTTCTTTTCATGATATTTTGTTTATTTATTTTGACACGAATTAACATTATTTAATGTGTATTTTGTATATATATTTTTATACGTATTCACATTATTTCAAGTGTATTTTGTATATATATTTCTATAGAAATCTGCGTTATTTGATGTGTATTCGTATATATATTTTGAAACAAGTTTACATTATTTTATGTGTATTTTGCATATTTTTTCAATACAAATTTACCTTATTGTATGTGCATTTTGTATATTAATTTTAATACAAATTTGATTAATCTATGTGTATTTTTGTATATGTATTTTTATAAAAATATGCTTTATTTTATGGGTATTTTGCATCTTTATTTTCATACAAATTTACATTATTTTATTGATATTCTGTGTATTTATTTTGATATGATTTTACATTATTCTATGTGTATTTTGTATATATATTTTATATAAAATGTATTTGTTTTCATTTCATACAAATCTACATTATTTTATGCGTTTTTGTACATGTATTTAAATACAAATTTAACTAGTTATATGTGTATTTTGTATATCTATTTTGTATGTATATTTTCATAGAAATTTACTCTATTTTATGAGTATTCGTATATATATTTTGATACAAATTTATATTATTGATGTGTATTTTGCATATCTATTTCAATACAAATTTACTTTATTGTACGTGCATTTTGTATATTTATTTTAATACAAATTTAACTATTTTATATGTATTTTTGTATATATATTTTTATGCAAATATGCGTTATTATATGGATATTTTGCATCTTGATTTTCATACAAATTTACATTATTTTGTTGATATTCTCTTTATTTATTTTGATACGATTTAACATTACCCTATGTGTATTTTGTATATTTTTTTTTATACATATTTACATTATTTAATGTTCATTTTGTATATATATTTTATCCAAATTTACATTATTTTATGTGTATTTGTTTATATATTTTCGTACAAATTTACATTATTTTATGTGTTTTTTGTATATATATTTTTCTACGTATTTAAATTATTTTATGTGTATTTTGTATATACATTTTCATAAAAAAATTACCTTATTTTATTGTGTGTATCAGTATATATTTTGATACAAATTTTATACAAATTCATGTTATTTAATGTGTATTTGTATATATATTTTCATACAAATTTATATTATTTTATGTGTATTTTTTCATATATTTCATTACAAATTTACCTTATTTTATGTTTATTTTGCATATTTATTTCATTCAATTTTAAATTATTTTATGTGTATATTTGTATTTGTGTTTAGGTTATTTTATGTGTATTTTGTATATATATTTTCATCCAAAATTACATTATTTTATTGATATTTTCTTAATTTAATTCGATACGAATTTAGATTATTTCATAGGTATTTTGTATACATATTTTTATACTCATTTACATTATCTAAAGTGTGTTTTGTATATATATTTATATGCAAATTTATTTTATGTTCATTTTTGTACATATATTTTTATAGAAATTTGCGTTATTTTATGTATATAGTTTTATATAAATTTACGTTATTTTATGTGCATTTTGTATATTTATATTTATACAAATACACATTCTTTTATTGGTATGTAAAGAATGTGTATTTGTATAAAAATAGATAATAGATAATAAATTTCTATAAAATATATATGCAAGATACTCATTAAATAATGTAAATATGTATAAAAAAGTATATACAAAAAACAAATAGAATAATTAAATTCGTATCAAAATAAATACACCGAATATTAATAAAATAATGTAAATTTGTATGAAAATAAAGATGCAAAATTCCCATAAAATAGCGCATTTCTTATAAAAATATATATACCAAAATACACATAAAATATTTAAATTTGTATTGAAATAAATATACAAAATGCACATACAATAAGGTAAATTTGTATTGAAAGAGATATGCAAAAATACATATAAAACAATGTAAATTTGTTTCAAAATATATATACGAATACAAATAAAAAAACGTAGATTTCTATAAAAATATTAATACAAAATACACATAAAATTAAGTAAATACGTATAAAAAAATGTATACAAAATACACCTAAAATAATGTAAATCCGATTTAAAATAAATAAACAAAATACCAATAAAAGAATGTGTATTTGGATAAATATAAATATACAAAATACATATACAAAATTAACATAAAATAAGGTAGATTTGTCATAAAATATATGTACAAAATACACATAAAATAATGTAAATTTATATGAAAATATATATACAACTACACATAAAACACCATGAATTTGTATAAAAATATATATTCAAAATAAATATTAAATAATGTAAAAGCGTATAAAAATATATATAAAAAGTACATATAAAATAATGTAAATTCGTATCAATATAAATCAACAAAACACCAATAAAAAAATATATGTATATGAATGAAAATAAATTTACAAAATACGCATAACATAACTAAAATTTGTATTAAAATATATACAAAAATACATAGAAATAATTTGAGTTTGTATGAAAATAGATATACAAAATACACATAAAACTAGGTAAATTTCTTTTGAAATGTATATACAAAATAGCCATAAAATATTGTAAATTTGTGTCAAAATATATAAACAAATACACATAAAATAACGTAAATTTGTATGAAAAATATATACAAAATACACATAGAATAATGTCAATTCGTATCAAAATGAATGAGCAGAATATCAATAAAATAATGTAAATTTGTATGAAAATAAAGATGCATAATACCCAAAAAATAATCCATATGTTTATAAAAATACAGATACAAAAATACACATTGAATAATTAAATTTGTATAAAAATTAATATACAAAATGCGTATATAATATGGTAAATTTGTATTGAAAAAATATGCAACATACACGTTTACTCATACAAATTTATATTATTTTATTGGTATTTTGTTTATTTATTTTGATACGAATTACATGATTATATGTGTATTTTGTACACATTTTTTTATACGTATTTACATTATTTAATGTGTATTTTGTTTATATATTTTCATACAAATTTACGTTATTATATGTGTATTTGTATAAATATTTTGATACAAATTTACTTTATATCATGTATTTTGTATATATATTTCAATTCAAATTTAGCTTATTTTGTGTGTATTTTGTATATATTTTCATACAAATTTAATTACTTCTGTGTATTTATGTATATAGTTTTATATAAATTTACGTTATTGTATGTGTATTTTGTATATTTATATTTATACAAATACACATTCTTTTATTGGTATTTTGTTTATTTATTTTGATACGAATTTACATTATTTTATGTGTTTTTTGTATACATTTTTTTATACGTATTTACTTCATTTTATTTATTTTGTGTGTATATTTTATATATATATATATATATATATATATATATATATATATATATATATATATATATATATATATATATACATATATATATATATATATATATATATATATATATATATATATATATATATATATATATAGAAATCTACGTTATTTTATGTGTATTCGTATACATATTTTGAAACAAATTTACATTGATTTATATGTATTTTGCGTATCTATTTCAATACAAATTTACCCTATTGTATGTGTTTTTCATATATTTATTTTAATACAAATCTAATTTTTTATGTGTATTTTGGTAAATATATTTTTATAAATAAAAAAAAATGCGTTATTTTATGGGTATTTTGCCTCTTTATTTTCATACAAATCTACATTATTTTATTTACATTCTGTGTATTTATTTTCATACGATTTTACATTATTCTATTTGTGTTTTGTATATATTTTTTTATACAAATTTACGTTATTTTAAGTGTATTTGTTTATGTATTTTCATTCAAATTTACATTATTTTATGTGTATTTTGTATATGTATTTCCATACAAATTTACGTAATTTTATGTGTATTTTGTATATTTATTTTCATACAAATTTGAAATATTTTTGTGAATTTATGTATATAGTTTGATACAAATTTAGGTTATTTTATGTGTATTTTGAATAACTATTAAATATATATACAAAATACATATGTAATTATGTAAATACGTATAAAAATATATATACAAAATACATATCAAATAATGTAAATTCGTGTCAAAATAAATAAACAAAATATCATGAAAAGAATGTGTATTTGTATGAAAATAGAAAATAGATAATAAATTTGTATAAAATCTATACGCAAGATACACATTAAATAATGTAAATATGTATAAAAATGTATATACAAAAAACAAATAGAATAATGTAAAATCGTATCAAAATAAATACACCGAATATTAATAAAATAATGTAAATTTGTATGAAAATAAAGATGCAAAATTCCCATATAATAGCGCATTTCTTATAAAAATATATATACCAAAAAACACATAAAATTTTTAAATTTGTATTGAAATAAATATACAAAATGCATATTCAATAAGGTAAATTTGTATTGAAAGAGATATGCAAAAATACATATAAAACAATGTAAATTTGTTTCAAAATATATATACGAATACAAATAAAAAAAACGTAGATTTCTATAAAAATATATATACAAAATACACATAAAATTAAGTAAATACGTATAAAAAAAACATATTCAAAATACACATAAAATAATGTAAAATCGAAATAAAATAAATAAACAAAATACCAATAAAAGAATGTGTATTTGGATAAATATAAATATACAAAATACACATACAAAATAAATATAAAATAAGGTAGATTTGTAATAAAATAAATGTACAAAATACACATACAATAATGTAAATTTATATGAAAATATATATACAAATACACATAAAATACCATGAATTTGTATAAAAATTTATATTCAAAATAAATATTAAATAATATAAGAGCGTATAAAAATATATATACAAAGTACATATAAAATGAAAATTAAGATGCAAAATACCTATAAAATAACGCATTTTTTTATAAAATTATTGATACCAAAATACACAAAATGTTTGAACTTGTATTAAAATAAATATACAAAATGCACATACAATAAGGTAAAATTAGTATTGAAATAGATATGGAAAATAAACATAAATAATGTAAATTTGTATCAAAATATATATACGAATACCCATAAAATAGAGTAAAATTCTATGAAAATATATATTCAAAACACAAATAAAATGATATAAATAAGTATAAAAATATACATATCAAATGCACCGAAAATAATGTAAATTTGTATAAAAATAAATAAACAAAATTACGATAAAAGATGCAAGATACACATTAAATAATGTAAATATGTATAAAAAAAAATACAAAAAACAAATAGAATAATGTGAAATCGTATCAAAATAAATACACCGAATATTAATAAAATAATGTAAATTTGTATGAAAATAAAAATGCAAAATTCCCATCAAATAGCGCATTTCTTATAAAAATATATATACCAAAATACACATAAAATATTTAAATTTGTATTTTATTGTGTGTATTCGTATATGTTTTGATACAAATTTACATTATTTTATGTTTATTTTGCATATCTATTTCAATATAGATTTACCTTATTGTATGTGTATTTTGTATATTTATTCTAATACAAATTTATTTATTTTATGTGTACTTTGTATACATTTTCTTATACGTTTTTACTTCATTTAATGTGTATTTTGTATATATATTTTAATAGTAATCTACGTTATTTTATGTGTATTAGTATTTATATTTTGAAGCAAATTTACATTGTTTTATATGTATTTAGCATATCTATTTCAATATAAATCTATCTTATTGTATGTGCATTTTGTATATTTATTGTAATACAAATTTTAAATATTTTATTATTTTGGTATATATATTTTTATAAAAAGAGTTTTATATAAATTTAAAATATTTTATGTGTATTTTGTATATCTATTTTCATACAAATACACATTTTTTATTGATATTTTGTTTATTTATTTTGACGCGAATTCACATTATTTAATGTGTATTGTGTATATATATTTTTATACGTATTTACGTCATTTCATGTGTATTTTGTATATATATTTCTATAAAAATATATGTTATTTTATGTGTATTCGTATATATATTTTGAAACAAATATACATTGTTTTATGTGTATTTTGCATAGTTTTTCAATACAAATTTACCTTATTGTATATGCATTTTTTATATTAATTTTAATACAAATTTAATTATTCTATGTGTATTTTTGTATATGTATTTTTATAAAAATATGCTTTATTTTATGGGTATTTTGCATCTTTATATTCATACAAAATTTACGTTATTTTATTGATATTCTGCTCATTCATTTTGATACGATTTGACATTATGTGTATTTTGTATATATTTTTCATACAAATTTACGTTATTTTATGTGTATTTGTTTATACATTTTGATACAAATTTACAATATTTTATGGGTATTTTGTATATATATTTCAAAAGAAATTTACCTAGTTTTATGTGTATTTTGAATATCTATTTTCATACAAACTCAAATTATTTATATGTATTTTTGAATATATTTCAATACAAATTTTAGTTATGTTATGTTTATTTTGTATGTGTATTTTGTACATTTATATTTATACACGTTTACTCATACAAATTTATATTATTTTATTGGTATTTTGTTTATTTATTTTGATACGAATTACATGATTATATGTGTATTTTGTACACATTTTTTTATACGTATTTACATTATTTAATATGTATTTTGGTATATATATTTTTATAAGAAATGCGCTATTTTGTGGGAATTTTGCATCTTTATTTTCATACAAATTTACATTATTTTATTAATATTCGGTGTATTTATTTTGATACGATTTTACATTATTCTATTTGTTTTTTGTATATACTTTTTTATACATATTTACATTATTTAATGTGTATCTTGCATATATATTTTATACAAATTTATTATCTATTATTTATTTTCATACAAATACACATTCTTTTCATGATATTTTGTTAATTTATTTTGACACGAATACACATTAAATAACATGAATTTGTATAAAATTTGTATCAAAATATATACCTATACAGTAATATATACACACAATAAAATAACGTAATTTTTTTATGAAAATGTATATACAAAATACACATAGAATATTTTAAATACGTAGAAAAATATATATACAAAAAACACATAAAATAATGTAAATATGTATGAAAATATATAAACAAATACACATAAAATAATGTAAATTTGGATAAAATATAAATACAAAATGAACATTAAATAATGTAAATATATATATAAAAAAAATATATACAAAAAACACATAGAATAATTTTAAATCGTATCAAAATAAATAAGGAGAATATCAATAAAATAATGTAAATTTGTATGAAAATAAAGATGCAATATATCCATATAATAACGCATATTTGCATAAAAATATATATTCAAAAAGACATATAAAATAGTTAAATTTGTATTAAAATAAATATACAAAATGCACGTACAATAAAGTAAATTTGTATTGAAATAGATATGCAAAATACACATTAATAATGTAAATTTGTATAAAAATATATATACGAATACTCATAAAATAGAGTAAATTTCTATGAAAATATACATACAAAATAGATATACAAAATACACATCTGTGTTTGTTAAAAATATTTAGAAACGAATTTAATTTATTTTATGTATTTTGTATATATATTTCAACTCAAATTTAGCTTATTTTGTGTGTATTTTGTATATCTATTTTCACACAAATTTAATTACTTCTGTGTATTTTTGTATATAGTTTTATACAAATTTACGTTATTTTATGTGCATTTTGTATATTTATATTTATACAAATACACATTCTCTTATTGGTATTTTGTTTATTTATATTTATACGAATTTACATTATTTTATGTGCATTTTGTATACATTTTTGATTCGTATTTACTTAATTTTATTTATATTTTGTATATATATATTTATAGAAATCTACGTTATTTTATGTGTATTCGTATATATATTTTGAAAAAATTTTCATTGTTTTATATGTTTTTTGCATATCTATTTCAATACAAATTTACCTTATAGTATGTGCATTTTGTATATTTATTTTAATACAAATTGAAATATTTTATGTGTATTTTGGTATATATAATTTTATAAAAAATGCGTTATTTTATAGGTATTTTGCATCTTAGTTTTCATACGAATGTACATTATTTTATTAATATTCTGTGTGTATATTTTGGTACGATTTTATATTATACTATTTGTGTTTTGTATATATTTTTTTATACATATTTTCATTATTTAATGTGTATTTTTTATATATATTTTATACAAATTAACGTTATTTTAAGTGTATTTGTTTATATAATTTTATTCAAATTTACATTATTTTAAGTGTATTTAGTATATGTATTTCAATACAAATTTACCTAATTTTATGTGTATTTTGTATATTTATTTTCATACAAATTTAAAATATTTTTGTGTTTTTTTGTATATACATATAGAGTAAATTTCTATGAAAATATATATTTAAAAGACATATAAAATAATGTAAATAAGTATAAAAATATATATATCAATACACCTAAAAAAAATGAAAATTCGTATCAAAATAAATAAATAAAATTCCGATAAAAGAACGTATATTTGTAGGAAAATAATATGCAAAATACACATAAAATTACGAAAATTTGAATAAAAATATATACAAAAATACACAAAATTAATTTCAATTTGTATGAAAATAGATATACAAAATACACATATAATTAGTTAAATTTGTATTTAAATGCATGTACAAAATTCACATAAAATAATGTAAATTTGTATGAAATGAAAACAAATTCACATAAAATAACGTACATTGGTATAAAATAGATATACAAAATATACATAGAATAATGTAAAATCGTATCAAAATAAATACACAGAATATCAATAAAATAATGCAATTTTGTATGAAAATAAAGATGCAAAATACCCATAAAATAAAGCATATTTTTATAAAAATACATATACAAAAATACACATAGAATAGCTAAATTTGTATTAAAATTAATATACAAAATGCACGTACAATAAGGTAAATTTGTATTGAAAAAATATGCAAAATGCACATAAAACAATGTATATAGGTTTCAAAATATATACACGAATACACATAAAATAACGTATATTTCTATAGAAATATATATACAAAATACACATGAAATGACGTAAATACGTATAAAAATATATATACACAATTCACATTAAATAATGTAAATTCGCATCAAAATAAATAAACAAAATATCAATAAAAGAATGCGTATTTGTATGAAAATAGATATACAAAATACACATAAAATATTGTAAATTTGTATAAAACTCTATACAAAAATACACAAAAAATAATTTAAATTTGTATAAAATATATATACAAAATACACATGAAATTAGGTAAATTTCTATTGAAATACATATACAAAATACACATAAAATAATGTAAATTTGAATAAAAATATATAATCAAATACACTTAAAATAACGAAAATTTGTATGAAATATATATAGAAAATGCACATTAAATAATGTAAATATGTATTAAAAAATATATACAAAACACAAATAGAATAATGTAAAATAGTATCAAAATAAATACACAGAATATTAATAAAATAATATAAATTTGTATGAAAATAAAGATGCAAAATACCCATAAAACAACGGATTTTTTATGAAAATATATATACCAAAATGCACATAAAATATTTAAATTTGTATTACAATAAATATACAAAATGCACATACAATAAGGTAAATTTGTATTGAAATAGATATGCAAAATACATATAAAACAATGTAAATTTGTTTCAAAATATACATACGAATACACATAAAATAACGTAGATTTCTATAAAATATATATACAAAATACACATAAAATGAAGTAAATACGTATAAGAAAATGTATACAAAATACACATAAAATAATGTAAATTCGTATCAAAATAAATAAACTAAATGCCAATAAAATAATGTTTACTTGTATAAATATAAATATACAAAATACACATAAATTAACGTAAAATTGTATAAAACTATATACAAAAATAAACAAAAATAATTAAATTTGTATGAAAATAGATATACAAAAGACACATAAAATAAGCTAAATTTGAATTGAAATAAATATAGAAAATACATAAAATAATGTAAATTTGTATCAAAATATATATTCAAATACACATATAATAACGTAAATTTGTATAAAAATGTATAAACAAAATACACATTAAATAATGTAAATACGTACAAAAGATATTTACGTAATGTAAAAATTTATAAAATTAAAGATGCAAAATACCCATAAAATATCTCATATTTAAAAAAAAATATATACAAAAATACACATAAAATAATTAAATTTGTATTAAAATAAATATACAAAATACACATACAATAAGGTAGATTTTTATTGAAATAGATATGCAAAAAAAACATAAAATAATGAATTTTTTTATCAAAATATATACGAATACATACAATAAAATTACATAAATTTTTATGAAAATATATATACAAAATACACATAAAATAATGTAAATACATAGAAAAATATATATACAAAATACACATAAAATAATGTATATTCGTATCAAAATAAATAAACAAAATTTCCTCTAAAAGAATGTATATGTGTAGGAAAATATATATACAAAATACAAATAAAATAACAAAAATTTGTATAAAAATAATACAAAAATACACAAAAATAATTTAAATTTGTTTGAAAATAGATATGCAAAATACACATGAAATTAGGCAAAAAAAAATTTAAATACATATACAAAATACACATAAAATAATGTAAATTTGTATGAAAATATATAAACAAATACACATAAGATAACGTAAATTTCCATAAAATATATGTACAAAATATATATTAAATAATGTATATATGTCTAAAAATATATATACAAAATACACAGAATAACGTAAAATCGTATCAAAATAAATAAACAGACAATCAATAAAATAATGTAAATTTGTATGAAAATAAAGATGCAAAATACCCATATAATAACGCATATTTGTTTAAAAATATATATACAAAAATACACATAAAATAATTAAATTTGCATCAAAATAAATATACAAAAGGCACATACAATAAAGAAAATTTGTATTGAAATAGATATGCGAAATACACATAAATAACGTAAATTTGTATCAAAATATATACGAATACACATAAAATAGAGTAAATTTCTATGAAAAAATATATTCAAAATACATATAAAATTATGTAAATAAGTATAAAAATATATGTATCAAATACACCTAAAATAATGAAAATTCGTATCAAAATAAATAAACAAAATTCCGATAAAAGAACGTATATTTGTAGGAAAATAAATATACAAAATTCACATAAAATTACGAAAATTTGAATAAAAATATATACTAAAATACACAAAATTTATTTCAATTTGTATGAAAATAGATATACATAATACACATATAATTAGTTAAATTTGTATTTAAATACATGTACAAAATACACATAAAATAATGTAAATTTGTATGAAATGAAAACAAATTCACATAAAATAACGTTCATTTGTATGAAATATATATACAAAATATACATAGAATAATGTAAATCGTATCAAAATAAATACACAGAATATCAATAAAATAATGTAAATTTGTATGAAAATAAAGATGCAAAATACCCATAAAATAAAGCATTTTTTTATGAAAATACATATACAAAAATACACATAGAATAATTAAATTTGTATTAAAATTAATATACAAAATGCACGTACAATAAGGTAAATTTATATTGCAAAAATATGCAAAATGCACATAAAACAATGTATATTTGTTTCAAAATATATATACGAATACACATAAAATAACATATATTTCTATAGAAATATATATACAAAATACACATGAAATGACGTAAATACGTATAAAAATATATATACACAATACACATTAAATAATGTGAATTCGCATCAAAATAAATAAACAAAATATCAATAAAAAATGTGTATTTGTATGAAAATAGATATACAAAATACACATAAAATATTTTAAGTTTATATAAAACTCTTTTTATAAAAATATATATACCAAAATAATAAAATATTTAGATTTGTATTACAATAAATATACAAAATGCACATACAATAAGGTAGATTTATATTGAAATAGATATGCTAAATACATATAAAAACAATGTTAATTTGCTTCAAAATATATATACCAATACACATAAAATAACGTAGATTACTATAAAAATATATACAAAATACACATTAAATGAAGTAAATACGTATAAGAAAATGTATACAAAGTACACATAAAATAATAAAATAAATATAAATATACAAAATACACATACAATAAGGTAAATCTATATTGAAATAGATATGCAAAATAAACATAAAATAATGTAAATTTGTATCAAAACATATACGAATACACACAATAAAATAATGTAAATTTTTATGAAAATATATATAAAAAATACACATAAAATAATGTAAATACGTAGAAAAATATATATACAAAATTCTTATGAAAATAAATGAACAAAATTCCACTAAAAGAATGTATATTTGTAGGAAAATATAAATACAAAATACAAATAAAATAACTAAAATTTGTATAAAAATATATAAAAAATACATAAAAATAATTTAAATTTATCTGCAAATAGATATGCAAAATACACATAAAATTAGGCAAATCTGTATTGAAATACATATACAAATTACACATAAAATATTGTAAATTTGTATGAAAATATATAAACAAATACACATAAAATAGCGTAAATTTATATAAAATATATATACAAAATATACATTAAATTATGTAAATGTGTATAAAAATATATATACAAAATACACATAGAATAATGTAAAATCGTATCAAAATAAATAAACGGAATATCAATAAAATAATGTAAATTTGTATGAAAATAAAGATGCAAAATACCCAAATAATAACGCATATTTTTATAAAAAAAGACATAAAATAATTAAATTTGTGTTAAAATAAATATACAAAACACACATACAATATGGTAAATTTGTATTGAAATAGATATGAAAAATAAACATAAATAATGCAAATTTGTATCAAAATATATATACGAATACCCATAAAATAGAGTAAATTTCTATGAAAATACATATTCAAAACACAAATAAAATGATATAAATAAGTATAAAAATATACATATCAAATACACCTAAAATAATGTAAATTCGAATAAAAATAAATAAACAAAACTACGATAAAAGAACGTATATATGTAGAAAAAAAAATATACAAAATATATTTGTATAAAAATATATACAAAAATACACAAAATTAGTTTCAATTTGTATTAAAATAGATATACAAAATACTCATATAATTAAATAAATTTGTATTGAAATACATGTACAAAATATACATAAAATTAGGTAAATTTGTATTGAAATACATATACAAAATACACATAAAATAATATTTAAATTTGAAAGAAAATATATAAAAAATACACCTAAAATTACGTAAATTTGTATAAAATATATATAAAAAATACACATTAGATTATGTAAATATGTATAAAAAAATATATATACAAAACACAAATAGGATAATGTAAAATAGTATCAAAATAAATACACAGAATCTTAATAAAATAATGTAAATTTGTATGTAAATTAAGATGCAAAATACCCATAAAGAAACGCATTTTTTTATAAAAATATATATACCAAAATACACATAAAATATTTGAATTTGTATTAAAATAAATATACAAAATGCACATACAATAAGGTAAATTTGTATTGAAATAGATATGCAAAATACATATAAAACAATGTAAATTTGTTTCAAAATATATATACAAATACACACAAAATAACGTGGATTTCTATGAAAATATATACAAAATACACATAAAAAGAAGTAAATACGTATAAACAAATGTATACAAAATACACATAAAATAATGTAAATTCGTATCAAAATAAATAAACAAAATACCAATAAAAGAATGTGTATTTGTATAAATATAAATATACAAAATACACATAAAATAACGTAAATTTGTATTAAACTATATACAAAAATACACAGAAGTAATTAAATTTGAATGAAAATATATATACAAAATAAAAATAAAATAAGCTAAATTTGAATTGAAATGTATATACAAAATACATAAAATAATGTAAATTTGTATCAAAATATTTACACAAATACACATTTAATAACGTTAATTTGTTTAAAAATATATAAACAAAATACACATTAAATAATGTAAACACGTATAAAAAACATGTACAAAATACATATATAATCATGTAATTCGCATCAAAATAGATAAACAAAATAGCAATAAAATAATAATAATAATAATAAATGGTCTATTCATTTGTAGGAAGCCATTAAATAATGTAAACTCGCATCAAAATAAATAAACAAAATATCAATAAAAGAATGTGTATTTGTATGAAACTAGATATAGAAAATACACATAAAATAACCTAAATTTGTATAAAACTATATACAAAAAAACACAAAAACAATTTAAATTTGTATGAAAATAAATATACAAAATACACGTAAAATTAGGTAAATTTGTATTGAAATACATATACAAAATACATTTAAAATAATGTAAATTTGAATGAAATTAAATAAAAAAATACACTTAAAATAACGTAAATTTGTATAAAATATATATAAAAAATACACATTAAATAATGAAAATATGTATAAAAAAATATATACAAAACACAAATAGTATAATATAAAATCGTATCAAAATATATACACAGAATATTAATAAAATAATGTAAATTTGTATGAAAACTAAGATGCAAAATACCTATAAAATAACGCTTTTTTTTTTTATTATATATACCAAAATACACATAAAATATTTGAATTTGTATTAAAATAAATATACAAAATGTACATACAATAAGGTAAATTTGTATTCAAATAGATATGCAAAATACATATAAAACAATGTAAATTTGTTTCAAAATATATATACGAATACACATATAATAACGTAGATTTCTATAAATATATATATACTAAATACACATAAAATTAAGTAAATACGAATAGAAAAAGTACACAAAATACACATAAAATAATGTAAATTCGTATAAATATAAGTAAACAAAATACCAATAAAAGAATGTGTATTTGTATAAATATATATATACAAAATGCACATAAAATAACGTAAATTTGTATAAAACTATATACAAAAATACACAGAAGTAATTAAATTTGTATGAAAATAGATATACAAAATACACACAAAATAAGCTAAATTTGAATTGAAATATATATACAAAATACATAAAATAATGTAAATTTGTATCAAACTATTTATACAAATACACATATAATAACGTTATTTGTATAAGAATATATAAACAAAATACACATTAAATAATGTAAATACGTATACACACATAAAATACACATAAAATAACGCAAATTTCTATAAAAATATATGTACAAAAATGCACATAAAATTAATTTCCATAAAAAATATATATACAAAACACACATTAGATAATGTAAATGAGTATGAAAATATGTATACAAAATACCTGTGAAATAATCTAAATTCGTATCGAGTTAAATTAAGAAAATAACAATAAATTAATGTAATTTTGGATGAAAATATATATAGAAAACACACATAAAATAATATAAATACAAAAACAAATAAACACATTAAATAATTAAAAATTGAATGAAATAAATATACAAAATAAACATAAAATAAGTTAATTTGTAATAAAATATATGTAAAAATACACATAAAATAATATAAATTTGTATGAAAATATATATACAAATACACATAAAATAACATGAATTTGTATAAAATTTGTTTCTAAATATATACAAATACACACAATAAAATAACGTAAATTTTTATGAAAATGTATATATAAAAGACACATAAAATAATTTAAGTACGTAGAAAAATATATATACAAAATACACATAAAATAATGTAAACTCGTAACAAAATAAATACACAAAATTCAAATAAAAGAATGTATATTTGTAGGAAAATATATATACAAAAAACAAATAAAATAACTAAAATTTTTATAAAAATATATACAAAAATACACAAAAATAATTTAAATTTGTTTGAAAATAGATATGCAAAATACACATAAAGTTACGCATATTTGTATTGAAATACATATACAAAACACACATAAAATAATGTAAATTTGTATAAAAATATATATATAAATACACATAAAATAACGTAAATTTGGATAAAATAAATACATACAAAATATACATTAAATATTTTAAATATGTATAAAAATATATTATATTATATATATTTTTATTGACATCTGCGTTATTTATGTGTATTTTGTATATGTTTTCTCATAGAAATTTACATTATTTTATTGGTATTTTGTCTATTTATTTTGATACGAATTACATGATTGTTTGTGTATTTTGTCCATTTTTTTATACGTATTTACATTATTTAATGTGTATTTTGTTTATATATTTTTTTACAAATTTACGTTATTATATGTGTATTTTTATAAGTATTTTGATAAAAATTTACATTATTTTATGTATTTTGTATATATATTTCAATTCAAATTTATTTTGTTTTATGTGTATTTTGTATATCTATTTTAATACAAATTTAATTACTTTTATGTATTTTTGTACATAGTTTTATATAAATTTACGTTATTTTATGAGTATTTTGTATATTTATATTTATACAAACACACATTCTTTTATTAGTATTTTGTTTATTTATTTTGATACGAGTTTACATTATTTTATGTGTATTTTGTATACATTTTTTTATACGTATTTACTTAATTATATGTGTATTTTGTATATATATTTTTATAGAAATCTACGTTATTTTAGGTGTATTCCTTAATATATTTTGAAACAAATTTACATTGTTTTATATGTATTTTGCGTATCTATTTCAATACAAATTTACCTTATTGTATGTGCATTTTGTATACTTATTTTAATACAAAATCTGATATTTTATGTGTTTTCGTATATATATTTTTATAAAAAATGCGTTATTTTATGGGTATTTTGCATCTTAATTTTCATACAAATTTACATTATTTTATTAATATTTACATTATTGTATTTGTGTTTTGCAAATATGTATAAAAAATATATATACAAAACACTAATAGAATAATGTAAAATCGTATCATAATAAATACATAGAATGTAAATAAAATAATGTAAACTTGTATGAAAAAAAAGATGCAAAATACCCATAAAATAACGCATTTTTTATAAATATACAAAATACACATGAAAGGATGTAAATACGTATAAATAAATATATATATATATATATATATATATATATATATATATATATATATATATATATATATATATATATATATATATATATATATATATATATATATATATATATATATATATATATATATATATATATATATATATATATATATATATATATATATATATATATATATATATATATATATATATATATATATACAAAATACACATTAAATAATGTAAATTCGTGTCAAAATAAGTAAACAAAATATCAATAAAAGAATGTGTATTTGTATGAAAATATATATACAAAATACACATCAGATAACATAAATTTGTATAAAACTATATACAAAAATACACAAAAATCATTTAAATTTGTATGAAAATAAATATACAAAATACACATAAAATTAGGTAAATTTGTATTGAAATACATATACAGAATACACAAAAAATAATGTAAATTTGAATGAAAATACATAAACAAATACACTTAAAATAACGTAAATTTGAATTAAAAAATATATACAAAACACAAATAGAATAATGTAAAATCGTATCAAAATAAATACACAGAATATTAATAAAATAATGTAAATTTGTATGAAAATAAAGATGCAAAATACCCATAAAATAACGCATTTTTTTTATAGAAATATATTTATACAAAAATACACATAAAAAAATTAATTTGTATTAAAATAAATATACAAAAAACACATACAATAAGGTAAATCTGTATTGAAATAGATATGCAAAATACACATCAATAATGTAAATTTGTATCAAAATATATATACGAATAATCATAAAATAGAGTAAATTTCTATGAAAATTAAATAATGTAAGTTTGTATGAAAATAAAGATGCAAAATTCCCATAAAATAGCGCATTTCTTATAAAAATATATATACCAAAATACACATAAAATATTTTAATTTGTATTGAAATAAATATACAAAATGCACATAAAATAAGGTAAATTTATATTGAATTTTCATTTTTTTAGGTGTATTTCATATATATATTTTTATACTTATTTACATAATTTTATATGTATTTTCAATATATATTTTCATAGAAATTTACTCTATATGTATATGTATAGAAAATACACATGAAATAATCTAAATTCGTATCGAAAAAAATGAACAAAATACCGATAAAATAATGTAATTTTGAATGAAAATATATATATAGAAAATACACATAAAAGAACGTATATACAAATAAATATATATATATAGTTTTATATAAATTTACGTTAGTTTATGTGTATTTTGTATATTTATATTTATACAAATACACATTCTTTTATTGGTATTTTGTTTATTTACTTTGATACGAGTTTACATTATTTTATGAGTATTTTGTATACATTTTTTTATTCGTATTTACTTCATTTTATGTGTATTTTGTATATATATTTTTATAGAAATCTACGTTATTTTATGTGTTTTCGTATATATATTTTGAAACAAATTTACATTGTTTTATATGTATTTTCCATATCTATTTCAATACAAATTTACCTTATTGCATGTGTTTATTGTATATTTATTTTAATACAAATTTATTTTTTTTATGTGTATTTTGGTATATATATTTTTATGAATAAAAAAATGCGTTATTTTATGGGTATTTTGCTTCTTTATTTTCATACAAATTTACATTATTTTATTAATATTCTGTGTATTTATTTTCATACGATTTTACATTATTCTATTTGTGTTTTGTACATATTTTTTTATACATATTTACGTTATTTTAAGTGTATTTGTTCATGTATTTTCATTCAAATTTACATTATTTTATGTGTATTTTGTATATGTATTTCAATACAAATTTACCTAATTTTATGTGTATTTTGTATATTTATTTTCATACAAATTTAAAATATTTTTGTGTATTTTTGTATATAGTTTGATACAAATTTACGTTATTTTATGTGTATTTTGTATATCTATTTTCATACAAATACACATTCTTTTATTGATATTTTGTTTATTTATTTTGACGCGAATTTACATTATTTAATGTGTATTTTGTATATATATTTTTATACGTATTTACAATATTCTATTTGTGTTTTGTACATATTTTTTATACAAATTTACGTTATTTTAGGTGTATTTGTTTATGTATTTTCATTCAAATTTACATTCTTTTATGTGTATTTTGTATATGTATTTCAATACAAATTTACCTAATTTTATGTGTATTTTGAATATTTATTTTCATACAAATTTAAAATATTTTGGTGTATTTTTGTATATCGTTTGATACAAATTTAGGTTATTTTATGTGTATTTTGTATATCTATTTTCATACAAATACACATTCTTTTATTGATATTTGTAAATACACATAAAATTAGGTAAATTTGTATGTAAATGCATATACAAAATGCACTTAAAATAATGTAAATTTGAATGAAAATATATGAACAAATACATTTAAAATAACGTTAATTTGTATAAAATATATATAAAAAATACACATTAAATAATGTAAATATGTATAAAAAATATATACAAAACACAAATAGAATAATATAAAATCGTATCAAAATATATACACAGAATATTAATAAAATAATGTAAATTTGTATGAAAATTAAGATGCAAAATACCTATAAAATAACGCATTTTTTATAAAATTATATATACCAAAATACACATAAAATATTTGAATTTATATCAAAATAAATATACAAAATGCACATTCAATAAGGTAAATTTGTATTGAAATAGATATGCAAAATACATATAAAACAATGTAAATTTGTTTCAAAATATATATACGAATACACATAAAATAACGTAGATTTCTATAAAAATATATATACAAAATACACATAAAATTAAGTAAATACGTATAAAAAATGTATACAAAATAAAAATAAAATGTAAATTCGTATAAATATAAATAAATAAAATACCAATAAAAGAATGTGTATTTGTATATATATATAAATATACAAAGTGCACATAAAACAACGTAAATTTATATAAAACTATATACAAAAATACACAGAAGTAATTAAATTTGTATGAAAATAGATATACAAAATACACACAAAATAAGCTAAATTTGAATTGAAATATATATACAAAATACATAAAATAAAGTAAATTTGTATCGAAATATTTTTTACAAATACACATATAATAACGTAAATTTGTATAAAAATATATAAACAAAATACACATTAAGTAATGTAAATACGTATAAAAAAAATATGTACAAAATACACATAAAATCATGTAATTCGTATCAAAATAAATTAACAAAAAAACAATAAAATAATGTAAATTTGTATGAGAAAACATATACAAAATACACATAAAATAACGCAAATTTCTAAAAAAATATATGTAGAAAAATGCACATAAAATTAATTTGCATAAAAAAATATATATAAAACACACATTAGATAATGTAAATGAGTATAAAAATATGTATACAAAATACCTATGAAATAATCTAAATTCGTATCGAGTTAAATTAAGAAAATACCAATAAAATAATGTAATTTTGGATGAAATATATATAGAAAACACACAAAAATAACCTAAATACAAATACAAATATACATATTAAATAAATTAAAATTAAATTAAATGAATATACAAAATAAACATAAAATAAGGTAAATTTGTAATGAAATATATGTAAAAATACACATAAAATAATTTAAATTTGTATGAAAATATATATAGAAATACACATAAAATAACATAAATTTGTATAAAATTTGTATCAAATTATATACGAATACACACAATAAAATAACGTAAATTTTTATGAAAATGTATATATAAAATACACATATAATAATTTAAATACGTAGAAAAATATATATACAAAATACACATAAAATAATGTAAATTCGTAAAAAAATAAATACACAGAATTCCAATAAAAGAATGTATATTTTTAGGAAAATATATATACAAAATACAAATAAAATAACTAAAATTTGTATAAAAATATATACAAAAATACACAAAAATAATTTAAATTTGTTTGAAAATAGATATGCAAAATACACATAAAATTAGGCAGATTTGTATTGAAATACATATATAAAGCTAACATCAAATAATGTAAATTTGTATGAAAATATATAAACAAATACACAAATTATTTCTATGTATTTTTGTATATATTTTAATACAAATTTTAGTTATGTTATGTGTATTTTGTAAATCTATTTTCATTCAAATATATATTATTTTATTGGTGTTTTGTTGATTTATATTGATACAATTTACATTATTTATTTATATATATTTTATACGCATTACATTATTTAAAATTTATTTGAATATATATTTTATACAAATTCATGGTATTTATATGTATTTTATATATTTTCATATATTTACATTATTTTATATATTTTTTATATTTATTATTTACATTATTTTATTTATATTTTGTATATTTATATTAAATTATTTTATGTGTATTTTGTATATATATTTTATTTATTTATATATTTATATTTATATATTCAAATTTAGCTTATTTTAAGTGTATTTTTTATATCCTTTTTTATACAAATTTAATTACTTTTGTGTATTTTTGTATAAAGTTTTATACAAATTTACTTTATTTTATTTGTATTTTGTATATTTTTTTATACAAATACTCATTCTTTTATTGGTATTTTGTTTATCTATTTTGATACCAGTTTATATTATTTTATGTGTATTTTGTATACATTTTTTTATACGTATTTACTTCATTTTATGTGTATTTTTAATATATTTTTTTATTAGAAATCTGCATTATTTTGTGTATTCGTATATATATTTTGAAACAAATTTACATTGTTTTATATGTATTTTGCATATCTATTTAAATACAATTTTTTTTTTTTTTTACAACAAAGGAGGCAGCTCAAGGGCACACAAAAAAAGAAAACAATAATAAAAAAAAGCTGCTGCTAAAAGTAAAACAAAGAGGTGGCCGAAAGGAAGATCAAATACAGGAGGAGGTGTCCTGATACCTCCTCTTGAAAGAGTTCAAGTCGTAGGCAGGAGGAAATACAGATGAAGGAAGATTGTTCCAGAGTTTACCAGCGTGAGGGAAGAAAGAGTGAAGATGCTGGTTAACTCTTGCATAAGGGGTTTGGACAGTATAGGGATGAGCATGAGTAGAAAGTCGAGTGCAGTGGGGGCTGCGGAAGGGGAGAGGCATGCAGTTAGCAAGTTCAGAAGAGCAGTCAGCGTGGAAATATCGATAGAAGATAGAAAGAGAGGCAACATTGCGGCGGAATTTAAGAGGTAGAAGACTATCAGTATGAGGAGGAGAGCTGATGAGACGAAGAGCCTTAGCCTCCACTCTGTCCAGAAGAGCTGTGTGAGTGGAGCCCCCCCACACACGAGATGCATACTCCATACGAGGGCGGACAAGGCCCCTGTATATGGACAGCAACTGTGCAGGGGAGAAGAACTGGCGGAGACGGTACAGAACGCCCAGCCTCGAGGAAGCTGATTTAGTAAGAGATGAGATATGAAGTTTCCAGTTGAGATTTTGAGTTAAGGATAGACCGAGGATCTTTAGTGTTGAGGAAGGTGATAGCTGGGTGTTGTTAAAGAATAGGGGATAGTTGTTTGGAAGATTGTGTCGAGTGGATAGGTGGAGAAACTGGTTATTTGAGGCGTTGAAGGACACCAGGTTCTTCTTGCCCCAATCAGAAATAATAGTAAGGACTGAGGCTAAGCGTTCTGCAGCCTCCAGCCTTGAGTCGTTAAGTTCCTGAAGGGTGGGTCTTCTATTAAAAGAAGTTGAGTAATGCAGAGTGGAATCATCGGCGTAGGAATGGATAGGACAGTTCGTTTTGGAAAGAAGATCATCAATGAACAACAGAAAAATAGTGGGAGATAGGACAGAACCCTGTGGGACACCACTGTTAATAGATTTAGGGGAAGAACAGTGACCGTCTACCACGGCAGAAATAGAACGGTCAGAAAGGAAACTGGAGATAAAGGTACAGAGAGAAGGATAGAAACCGAAGGAAGGTAGTTTAGAAAGCAAAGATTTGTGCCAGACCCTATCAAAAGCTTTTGATATGTCCAGCGCAATAGCAAAAGTTTCGCCGAAACGGCTAAGAGAGGATTTACCTTAATGAATGAGCATTTTGTATATTTATTTTAATACAAATTTAAATATTCTATGTGTATTTTGGTACATATATATTTTATAAAAACTGCGTTATTTTATGGGTATTTTGCATCTTAATTTTCATACAAATTTACATTATTTTATCAATATTCTGTGTATTTATTTTGATACGATTTTACACTATTCTATTTGTTTTTTGTATATATTTTTTTCATACAAATTTGCATTATTTTATGTGTATTTTGTATATGTATTTCAATACAGATTTACTTACTTTTATGTGTATTTTGTATATTTATTTTCATACAAATTTAAATTATTTTTGTGTATTTTTGTATGAATTTTTTATATATATTTTTATAGAAATTTACGTTTTTTATGTGTATTCGTATATATATTTTGAAATAAATTTACATTGTTTTATGTGTGTTTTGCATATCTATTTCAATACAAATTTACCATATTGTATATTTATTTTAATACAAATCTAATTATTTGATGTGTTTTTGTATACATATTTTTATAAAAATATGCTTTTTTAATGGGTATTTTGCATCTTTATTTTCATACAAATTTACATTATTTTATTGATATTCTGTGTATTTATTTTGATACGATTTTACATTATTCTATGTGTATTTTGAATGTATTTTATTTTATTTTGTTTTATGTGTGTTTTGCATATCTATTTCAATACAAATTTACCATATTGTATGTGCATTTTGTATATTTATTTTAATACAAATATAATTATTTGATGTGTGTTTTTGTATACATATTTTTATAAAAATATGCTTTTTTTATGGGTATTTTGCATCTTTATTTTCATATAAATTTACATTATTTTATTGATATTCTGTGTATTTATTTTGATACGATTTTACATTATTCTATGTGTATTTTGAATGTATTTTATTTTACATATTTACATTATTTAATGTGCATTTTCTATATATATTTTATACAAATATATGTTACTTTATGTCTATTTGTTTATATATTTTCCTACAAATTTACATTATTTTATGTGTATTTTGTATATGTATTTCAATACAAATTTACCAAATTTTATGTGTATTTTGTATATCTATTTCATTACAAATTTGTCTTATTTTATGTTTATTTTTATATTTATTTTCATTCAAATTCAAATTATTTTATGTGTATATATTTATTTGTATTTACGTTATTTTAGGTGTATTTTCTATATATATTTTCATTCAAAATTACATTATTTTATCGGTATTTTGTTCATTTATTTCGATACGAATTTAGATTATTTCATGTGTATTTTCTATACATATTTTTATACGCATTTACATTATTTAATGTGTGTTTTGTATATATATTTTATATACAATTTTACTTCATTTTATGTCCATTTGTGTTGTTGTTTTTATACAAATTTACATTATTTTAAGTGTATTATGTACTTTTTTTTATTTAATTGCCTTATTTTATGTGTATTTTGTCTATTTATTTTCATACAAATGTAAAGTATTTGATGTGCGTTTTTGTACATATATTTTTATAGAAATTTGCGTTATTTTATGTGTATTTTGTATATATTTTTTCATACAAATTTACATTTTTTTATTATTATTTTGTTTATGTATTTTGATACGAAGTTACATTATTATATGTGTATTTTGTATATATTTTGTATACGTATTTTCATTATTTAATGTGTATTTTGTTTATATATTTTCATACAAATTTAAATTACTTTTGTGTATATTTGTATATAGTTTTATACAAATTTACGTTATTTTATGTGTATTTTGTATATTTATTTTCATAGAAATTCACATTCTTCTATTGGTATTTTGTTTATTTTGATACGAATTTACATATTTTATGTGTCTTTTGTATATATATTTTTATACGTATTTACATCATTTTATGTGTATTTTTTATATATATTTTTATAAAAATTTACGTTTTTTTACGTTGATTCGTATATATATTTTGCAACAAATTTACATTATTTGATGTGTGTTTTGCATATCTATTTCAATACAAATTTACCATATTGTATGTGTATTTTGTACATTTATTTTAATACAAATTTAATTATTTGATTTGTATAATTCTATATATATTTTTATATAAATATGCTTTTTTTATGGGTATTTTGCATCTTTATTTTCATACAATTTTACTTTATTTTATTGATATTCTGTGTATTTATTTTGATACGATTTTACATAGTTATATGTGTATTTTGTATATATTTTATTTAACATATCAAAATATATATATATTTTATTTGGACATATCAAAAGCTTTTGATAGGGTCTGGCACAAATCTTTGCTTTCTAAACTACCCTCCTACGGTTTCTATCCTTCTCTCTGTACCTTTATCTCCAGTTTCCTTTCTGACCGTTCTATTTCTGCCGTGGTAGACGGTCACTGTTCTTCCCCTAAATCTATTAACAGTGGTGTCCCACAGGGTTCTGTCCTATCTCCCACTCTTTTTCTGTTGTTCATTGATGATCTTCTTTCCAAAATGAACTGTCCTATCCATTCCTACGCCGATGATTCCACTCTGCATTATTCAACTTCTTTTAATAGAAGACCCACCCTTCAGGAACTTAACGACTCACGGCTGGAGGCTGCAGAACGCTTAGCCTCAGTCCTTACTATTATTTCCGATTGGGGCAAGAAGAACCTGGTGTCCTTCAACGCCTCAAAAACACAGTTTCTCCACCTATCCACTCGACGCAATCTTCCAAACAACTATCCCCTATTCTTTGACAACACCCAGCTATCACCTTCCTCAACACTAAACATCCTCGGTCTATCCTTAACTCAAAATCTCAACTGGAAACTTCATATCTCATCTCTTACTAAATCAGCTTCCTCGAGGCTGGGCGTTCTGTACCGTCTCCGCCAGTTCTTCTCCCCTGCACAGTTGCTGTCCATATACAGGGGCCTTGTCCGCCCTCGTATGGAGTATGCCTCTCATGTGTGGGCTCCCTCACAGCTCTTCTGGACAGAGTGGAGGCAAAGGCTCTTCGTCTCATCAGCTCTCCTCCTCATACTGATAGTCTTCTACCTCTTAAATTCCGCCGCAATGTTGCCTCTCTTTCTATTTTCTATCGATATTTCCACGCTGACTGCTTTTCTGAACTTGCTAACTGCATGCCTCCCCCCCTCCCGCGGCCCCGCTGCACTCGACTTTCTACTCATGCTCATCCCTATACTGTCCAAACCCCTTATGCAAGAGTTAACCAGCATCTTCACTCTTTCATCCCTCACGCTGGTAAACTCTGGAACAATCTTCCTTCATCTGTATTTCCTCCTGCCTACGACTTGAACTCTTTCAAGAGGAGGGTATCAGGACACCTCTCCTCCCGAAACTGACCTATCTTTCGGCCACCTCTTTGGATTCTTTTTAGGAGCAGCGAGTTGCGGGCTTTTTTTTTTTATTAATGTTTACTTTTTTGTGCCCTTGAGCTGTCTCCTTTGCTGTAAAAAAAAAAAAAAAAAAAAAAACATATTTACATTATTTAATGTGCATTTTCTATATATATTTTATACATATATACGTTACTTTATGTCTATTTGTTTATATATTTTTATACAAATTTACATTATTTTATGTGTATTTTGTATATGTATTTCAATAAAAATTTATCTAATTTCATGTGTATTTTTTATTTCTATTTTCATACAAATTGAAATTATTTTTGTGTATTTTTGTATGTATTTTTATACAAATGATAGTTATTTTATATATTTTTTTGTATATTTATTTTCCTACATATATACATTCTTTTATTGAAATTTAGTTTATTGAATTTGATACGAATTTACATTATTTTAGGTATATTTTGTATATATATTTTTATTCGTATTTACATCATTTTATGTGTATTTTTTATATATATTTTTATTGAAATTTACGTTATTTTATGTGTTTTCGTATACATATTTTAATACAAATTTACATTATTTGATGTGTATTTTGCATATCTATTTCAATACAAATTTATCTTATTGTATGTGGATTTTGTATATTTATTTTAATACAAATTTAATTATTTGATGTCTATTTTATACAAATATGCGTTATTTTATGGGTATTTTGCATCTTTATTTTCATAGAAATTTATATTATTTTACATTATTCTATGCGTATTTTGTATATATATTTTTTTACACTTTTCCATTATTTAATGTGTATTTTGTATATATATTTTATACAAATTTACGATATTTTTTGTGTATTTGTTGATATATTTTGACACAAATTTACAATATTTTATGGGTATTTTGTATATATATTTCAAAAGAAATTTACCTAGTTTTATGTGTATTTTGTATATCTATTTTCATATAAATTCAAATTATTTCTGGGTATTTTTGTATATATTTTCATACAAATTTTACTTATGTTATGTGTATTTTGTAAATTTATTTTCATTCAAATATATATTATTTTATTGGTATTCTGTTGATTTATTTTGATGCGAATTTACATTATTTTACATGTACTTTGTATATATATTTTTATACGCATTTACATTATTTAATGTTTATTTTGAATATATATTTTTATACAAATTCATGTTATTTTATGTGTATTTGTATATATATTTTCATACAAATTTACATTATTTTATGTGTATTTTGTACATATATTTCATTACAAATACACCTTATTTTATATTTATTTTGTATATTAATTTCATTCAATTTTAAATTATTTTATGTGTATATTTGTATTTGTATTTAGGTTATTTTATATGTATTTTCTATATATATTTTCATCCAAAATTACATTATTTTATTGGTGTTTTCCTAATTTAATTCGACACGAATTTAGATTATTTGATAGGTATTTTGTATACATATTTTTATACGCATTTACATTATTTAATGTGTGTTTTGTATATATATTTTTATGCAAATTTACTTTATTTTATGTGCATTTTTGTACATATATTTTTTAAAGAAATTTGCGTTATTATATGTGTATTTTGTATATGTTTTCTCATACAAATTTACATTATTTTATTGGTATTTTGTTTATTTATTTTGATACGAATTATATTATTATATGTGTATTTTGTACATATTTTTTATACGTATTTACATTATTTAATGAGTATTTTGTTTATATATTTTTATATAAATTTACGTTATTATATGTGTATTTGTATAAATATTTTGATACAAATTTACAATATTTTATGTATTTTGTATATATTTTTCAATTCAAATTTAGCTTATTTTAAGTGTATTTTGTATATCCTTTTTCACTCAAATTTAATTACTTTTGTGTATATTTGTATAAAGTTTTATACAAATTTACGTTATTTTATTTGTATTTTGTATATTTTTTTTATACAGATACTCATTCTTTTATTGGTATTTTGTTTATCTATTTTAATACCAGTTTACATTATTTTATGTGTATTTTGTATACATTTTTTATACGTATTTACTTCATTTTATATTTATTTTGTATATATTTTTTATATTGTGTATACGTATATATATTTTGAAACAAATTTACATTGTTTTATATGTACTTTGCATATCTATTTAAATACAAATTTACCTTAATGAATGTGCATTTTGTATATTTATTTTAATACAAATTTAAATATTTTATGTGTATATTGGTATATATATATATATATATATATATATATATATATATATATATATATATATATATATATATATATTTTTTTTTTTTTTTTTTTTAAATGCGTTATTTTATGGGTATTTTGCATCTTGATTTTCATACAAATTTACATTATTTTATTAATATTCCGTGTGTTTATTTTGATACGATTTTACACTATGCTATTTGTGTTTTGTATATATTTTTTTCATACAAATTTGCATTATTTTATGTGTATTTTGCATATGTATTTCAATACAGATTTACTTACTTCTATGTGTATTTTGTATATTTATTTTCATACAAATTTGAATTATTTTTGTGTATTTTTGTATGTATTTTTTATATATATTTTTATAGAAATTTACGTTTTTTTATGTGTATTCGTATATATATTTTGAAATAAATTTACATTGTTTTATGTGTGTTTTGCATATCTATTTCAATACAAATTTACCATATTGTATGTGCATTTTGTATATTTATTTTAATACAAATTTAATTATTTGATGTGTGTTTTTGTATACATATTTTTATAAAAATATGCTTTTTTTATGGGTATTTTGCATCTTTATTTTCATACAAATTTACATTATTTTATTGATATTCTGTGTATTTATTTTGATACGATTTTACATTATTCTATGTGTATTTTGAATATATTTTATTTTACATATTTACATTATTTAATGTGCATTTTCTATATATTTTATACAAATATATGTTACTTTATGTCTATTTGTTTATATATTTTCCTAAAAATTTACATTATATTATGAGTATTTTGTACATGTATTTCAATACAAATTTACCTAATTTTATGTGTATTTTGTATATCTATTTCCATACAAATTGAAATTATTTTTGTGCATTTTTGTGTATATTTTTATACGAATTTTAGTTATTTTATATATTATTTTGTATATCTCTTTTCCTACATATATATATTCTTTTATTGAAATTTAGTTCATTGAATTTCAGACGAATTTACCTTATTTTAGGTGTATTTTCTATATATATTTTTATACGTATTTACATCACTTTATGTGTATTTTGTATATATATTTTCATAGAAATTTACTTTATTTTATGTGTTTTCGTATATGTATTTTAATACAAATCTACATTATTTGAAGTATATTTTGCATATCTATTTCAATACAAATTTACCTTATTGTACGTGCATTTTGTATATTTATTTTAATACAAATTTAATTATTTTATGAGTATTTTTGTATATATATTTTTATACAAATATCCGTTATTTTATGAGTATTTTGCATCTTTATTTTCATAGAAATTTACATTATATTATTGATATTCTGTTCATTTATTTTGATACGATTTTACATTATTCTATGTGTATTTTGTATATATTTTTTATACATTTTTCCATTATATAATGTGTATTTTGTACCAATATTTTATACAAATTTACATTATTTTATGTGTATTTGTTTATATATTTTGACACATATTTACAATATTCTATGGGTATTTTGTATATATGTTTCAAAAGAAATTGATCTAGTTTTATGTATATTTTGTACATCTATTTTCATACAAATTCAAATTATTTTCGGGTATTTTTGTATATATTTTAAAACAAATTTTAGTTATGTTTTGTGTATTTTGTAAATTTATTTTCATTCAAATATATGTTATTTTATTGGTATTTTATTTATTTATTTTGATACGAATTTACATTATTTTATATGTACTTTGTATATATATTTTTATACTCATTTACATTATTTAATGTTTATTTTGAATATATAGTTTTATACAAATTCATGTTATTTTATGTTATTTGTATATATATTTTCATACAAATTGACAATATTTTATGTGTATTTTGTACATATATTTCATTACAAATTTACCTTATTTTATGTGTATATTTGTATTTGTATTTAGGTTAATTTATGTGTATTTTCTATATATATTTTCATCAATAATAACATTATTTTATTGGTATTTTGTTAATTTAATTCGATACGAATTTAGATTATTTCATAGGTATTTTGTATACATATTTTTATACGCATTTACATTATTTAATGTGTGTTTTGTATATATATTTTTATGCAAATTTACTTTATTTTACGTGCATTTTTGTACATATATTTTTATAGAAACTTGCGTTATTTTATGTGTATTTTGTATATGTTTTCTTATACAAATTTACATTAATTTATTGGTATTTTGTTTATTTATTTTGACACGAATTTTATTATTATATGTGTATTTTGTACATATTTTTTATACGTATTTAAAGTATTTAATGAAAATTTTGTTCATATAATTTTTTACAAATTTACGTTATTATATGTGTAGTTGAATAAATATTTTGATACAAATTTACATTATTTTATGTGTTTTGTGTATATATATATATATATATATATATATATATATATATATATATATATATATATATATATATATATATATATATATATATATATATATATATATATATATATATATATATATATATATATAATTCAAATTTAGCTTATTTTATGTGCATTTTGTATATCTATTGTCATACAAATTTAATTACTTTTTTGCATTTTTGTATATAGTTTTTTACAAATTTACGTTATTTTATGTGTATTTTGTATATTTATATTTATACAAATACACATTCTTTTATTGGTATTTTGTTTATTTATTTTGATTCGAATTTATATTATTTTATGTGTATTTTGTATACATTTTTTATACGTATTTACCTAATTGTATGTGTATTTTCTATATATGTTTTTATAGAAATCTACGTTATTTTATGTGTATTCGTATATATATTTTGAAACAAATTTACATTGTTTTATATGTATTTTTGCATATCTCTTTCAATACAAATTTACCTTATTGTATGTGCATTTTGTATATATATTTCAATACAAATTTAAATATTTTATGTGTATTTTGGTATATATATTTTTTTAAAAATGCGCAATTTTATGGGAATTTTGCATCTTTATTTTCATACAAATTTACATTATTTTATTAATATTATGTGTATTTATTCTATTTGTTTTTTGTATATATTTTTTTATTCATATTTACATTATTGAAAGTGTATCTTGCAAATATATATTTTATACAAATTTACGTTATTTTATGTGTATTTGTTTATATATTTTCATACAAATTTACATTATTTTATGAGTATTTTGTATATGAATTTCAATACAAATTTGCCTAATTTTATGTGTATTTTCCATATATCTTTTCAAACAAATTTAATTTATTTTTGTGAATTTTTTGTAATATATTTTGAAACAAATTTACATTGTTTTATATGTATTTTGCATATCTATTTCAATACAAGTTTACCTTATTGTATGTGCATTTTGTATATTTATTTTAGTAAAAATTCAAATATTTTGTGTATTTTCGTATATATATTTTTATAAAAAAAATGCGTTATTTTATTTGTATTTTGCATCCTCACTAACCGTTTCCCTATTGTCTCACCAACACCGGAGAGTAGTTCAGCATGCTCTCTAAAGACAGATCCTCTCTTTATCCACACCACACTACATTCACATAACATATACACCTTTTTCCAAAATTCAAAATTCAAAATGGCTCAATTAAGCAATGCCTCGGAGTCCTCGCCTGGGGGACCACAAATTCCCCAGGGGACTCCCTTCTGGCTGCCGACCCGAGAGGTGTCTTGATAACTCCTCGAACCTCTTTCTTCTCAATTTCTGCAACATTCGCGGTCTTCGCTCTAATTTTCATTCTGTGGAACATCATCTCTCCTCCTCTAAACCTCACCTTCTCTTCCTTACCGAAACACAGGTTTCTGAGGCTACTGACAGCAATCTCTACTCTGTTCCCTCCTACTATCTCTATCCTAAATTTCAATCCAAAGCTGGATGTTGCGCCTACGTGCGCAACTACATCACGTGCTCTCGTGCCCACGACCTTGACTCTTCTGAATTTTCCACCATCTGGTTAAGACTTCACTGTCATTCTATTACTAAATACATCTGTGCTGTTTATCTCTCACCTAACTCTACCAACTATGTAAAATTCTTTGACTATTTGAATTCTAAAGTGGAGCACATCTTGACCCACTCTCCCTTCGCTGAAATCTCCATCCTAGGAGATTTCAATGTTCCCCACCAGCTTTGGCTTTCATCCTCTTTCACTGACCATCCTGGTGAACAAGCCTACAACTTTGCTATCCTCAACGACCTAGAGCAGTTGGTCCAGCACCCTACACGTATTCCTGACCGTCTTGGAGATCGGCCCAACATTCTAGACCTCTTCCTTACCTCAAACCCTTCTGCTTATTCTGTCAAACTGTTCTCTCCGTTGGGCTCCTCCGATCACAATCTTATTTCTGCATCCTGTCCTATCGCTCCTGTACATCCTCTGGACCCACCGAAGAGGCGATGCTTCTGGCATTTTGCTTCAGCTCGGTGGGACGACCTGAGGATGTACTTTTCCGATTCCGTGGAATGATTATTGCTTCCAGGATAAAGACCCCTCTGTGTGCTCAGCGCATCACAGAGGTGATTGTCTCTGGAATGGAGGCATACATTCCTCGTTCTTTCTCTACTCCTCACGCTAAAAAGCCTTGGTTTAATCACGCTTGTTCTCGTGCTGTCAATGATAGAGGTAGCTCACAAAAGATACCAGAGCCTTCAAACTAATGCTAATTATGAACTTTACATTTCTGCCCGAAATCGTGCCAAATCTATTCTCCGACTAACCAAAAATTCTTTCATTAATAGAAAATGTCAAAACCTTGCTTTCTCTAACTCTTCCCGTGACTTCTGGCATCTAGCCCAAAACATCTCCTCCCACTTCACTTCTTCATCTTTCCCTCCACTCCTCAGTCCTGACGGCAACACTGCCGTCTTTATCTATCTCTAAGGCTGAACTCTTCTCTCAAACTTTTCTAAAACTCCACTCTGGACGATTCTGGGCATATTCCTCCTACTCATCCCCCCTCTGACTCCTTTATGCCTGTTATAAAGATTCTTCAAAATGATGTTTTCTATGCCCTCTCTGGCCTCAATCCTCAGAAGGCTTATGGACCTGATGGAGTGCCTCCTATTGTCCTTAAAAACTGTGCCTCCGTGCTGTCACCCTGCCTGGTCAAACTCTTTCGCCTCTGCCTGTCAACATCTACCTTTCCTTCTTGCTGGAAGTATGCCTTCACACAGCCTGTACCTAAGAAGGGTGACCGCTCCAATCCCTCAAACTACCGTCCTATTGCTTTACTTTCTTGTCTATCTAAAGCTTTTGAATCAATCCTTAACCGTATGATTCAAAAGCACCTTTCCACTTCTGACCTTCTATCTGATCGCCAGTATGGGTTCCGCAAGGGGCGTTCTACTGGTGATCTCCTAGCCTTCTTAACTGACTCTTGGTCATCCTCTCTTAGCCGTTTCGGTGAAACTTTTGCTATTGCGCTGGACATATCAAAAGCTTTTGATAGGGTCTGGCACAAATCTTTGCTTTCTAAACTACCCTCCTACGGTTTCTATCCTTCTCTCTGTACCTTTATCTCCAGTTTCCTTTCTGACCGTTCTATTTCTGCCGTGGTAGACGGTCACTGTTCTTCCCCTTAATCTATTAACAGTGGTGTCCCACAGGGTTCTGTCCTATCTCCCACTCTTTTTCTGTTGTTCATTGATGATCTTCTTTCCAAAACGAACTGTCCTATCCATTCCTACGCCGATGATTCCACTCTGCATTATTCAACTTCTTTTAATAGAAGACCCACCCTTCAGGAACTTAACGACTCAAGGCTGGAGGCTGCAGAACGCTTAGCCTCAGTCCTTACTATTATTTCCGATTGGGGCAAGAAGAACCTGGTGTCCTTCAACGCCTCAAAAACACAGTTTCTCCACCTATCCACTCGACACAATCTTCCAAACAACTATCCCCTATTCTTTGACAACACCCAGCTATCACCTTCCTCAACACTAAACATCCTCGGTCTATCCTTAACTCAAAATCTCAACTGGAAACTTCATATCTCATCTCTTACTAAATCAGCTCTTCGTCTCATCAGCTCTCCTCCTCATACTGATAGTCTTCTACCTCTTAAATTCCGCCGCAATGTTGCCTCTCTTTCTATCTTCTATCGATATTTCCACGCTGACTGCTCTTCTGAACTTGCTAACTGCATGCCTCCCCCCCTCCCGCGGCCCCGCTGCACTCGACTTTCTACTCATGCTCATCTCTATACTGTCCAAACCCCTTATGCAAGAGTTAACCAGCATCTTCACTCTTTCATCCCTCACGCTGGTAAACTCTGGAACAATCTTCCTTCATCTGTATTTCCTCCTGCCTACGACTTGAACTCTTTCAAGAGGAGGGTATCAGGACACCTCTCCTCCCGAAACTGACTTATCTTTCGGCCACCTCTTTGGATTCTTTTTAGGAGCAGCGAGTAGCGGGCTTTTTTTTTTTATTAATGTTTACTTTTTTGTGCCCTTGAGCTGTCTCCTTTGCTGTAAAAAAAAAAAAAAAAAATCTTAATTTATATACAAATTTACATTATTTTATTAACATTCTGTGTATTTATTTTGATACAATTTTACATTATTCTATTTGTGTTTTGTATATATTTTTTTATACATATTTACATTATTTAATGTGTATTTTGAATATATATTTTATACAAATTTACGTTATTTTAGGTGTATTTTTTATATATTTTCATTCAAATTTAAATATTATTTTATGTGTATTTTGTATATGTATTTCAATAGAAATTTTCCAAATTTTATGTGTATTTAGTATATTTATTTTCATACAAATTTAAATTATTTTTGTTTATTTTTGTATATAGTTTTATTAAAATTTGGGTTATTTTATATGCATTATATATATATATATATATATATATATATATATATATATATATATATATATATATATCTATATATATAAATATATATATATATATATATATATATATATATATATATATATATATATATATATGTATATATATATATATATATATATATATATATATATATAAATACACATTAAATAATGTAAATATGTTTAAAAAAAATATATACAAAACAGAAATAGAATTATGTAAAATAGTATCAAAATAAATATACAGAAAATTAATAAAATAATGTAAATTTGTATATACAAAATACACATAGAATAATATTAAATGGTATCAAAGTAAATAAACAGAATATCAATAAAATAATGTAAATTTGTATGAAAATAAAGATGCAAAATACCCAAATAACAATGCATATTTGTATAAAAATATAAATACAAAAATACATATAAAATAATTAAATTTGTATTAAAATAAATATACAAAATGCACATACAATAAAGTAAATTTGAATTGTAATAGATATGCAAAATATACATCAGTAATGTAAATTTCTATCAAAATATATATACGAATACTCATAGAGGAAATTTCTATGAAAATATACATACAAAATACATATAAAATGATGTAAATTAGTATAAAAATATATACAAAATATACTTCAAAGAATGTAAATTCGTATCAAAATAAATAAATAAAATTCCGATAAAAGAACGTATATTTGTAGGAAAATAAATATTCAAAATACACATAAAGTAACGAAAATTTATATAAAAATATATACAAAAACACAATGTAAATTTGTTTCAAAATATATATATACGAATACACATAAAATAACGTACATTTCTATAGAAATATATAGATACAAAATACACATGAAATGATATAAATACGTATAAAAAAAATATATATATATATATATATATATATATATATATATATATATATATATATATATATATATATATATATATATATATATATATTGGGTAGGCGGTGGCGTAGGTGGTAGCGTACTGGGCTCACATTCACCGCGTGATGGACGACGCGGGTTCGAATCCCCACGCTACCACTCGGATTTTTCAGTCACCGCCGAGTGGCTTAAAACTACCCACATGCTGTCCTGAAGACCACCCATCAACCCGGACTCTAGAGGAAGCCGTCCAAGCGAATCAAGAACGAGTTCCGGGAGGCAACATGAGCCAATGCAAGATGGCGCCACTATAAAACACTCGCCTGCGCCAGAACGGGCTGGGCCGACAATCAGGCCCAACCTGGAGGAAGCCTTGGGCCGACCATCAGGCCCCACCGGAAAGATGCCTACAATAGGCGCAATATATATATATATATATATATATATATATATATATATATATATATATATATATATATATATATATATATATATATATATATATATATATATATATATATATATATATATATATATATATATATATATATATATATATATATATATATATATATATATATATATATATATATATATATATATATATATATATATATATATATATATATATATATATATATATATATATATATATATATATATATATATATATATATATATATATATATATATATATATATATATATATATATATATATACAAAATACACATAAAATAACCCAAATTTGAATAAAACTATATACAAAAATAAACAAAAATAATTTAAATTTGTATGAAAATAAATATACTAAATACACATAAAATTTGGTAAATCTTTATTGAAATACATATACAAAATACACATAAAATAATATTTAAATTTGAATGAAAATAAATAAAAAATACACCTAAAATAACGTAAATTTGTATAAAATATATATACAAAATACACATTAAATAATGTAAATATGTATAAAAAAATATATACAAAACACAAATAGAATAATGTAAAATTGTATCATAATAAATACACAGAATGTTAATAAAATAATGTAAATTTGTATGTAAATTAAGATGCAAAATACAAATAAAATAACACATTTTTTTTTATAAAAATATATATACGAAAATACACAAAATTTTTGAATTTTTATTAAAATATATATACAAAATGCACATACAATAAGGTAAATTTGTATTGAAATAGATATGCAAAATACATATAAAACAATGTAAATTTGTTTCAAAATATATTACAAAAAATTCACAAAAATAAATTAAATTTGTTTGAAAAGATATATGGAAAATACACATAAAATTAGACAAATTTGTAATGAAATACATATACAAAATACACATAAAATAATGTAAATTTGTATGAAAATATATAAACAAATACACATAAAATAACGTAAATTTGTATAAAATATATATTTGTAAGATACACATTAAATAATGTAAATATGAATAAAAAAATATATACAAAAAACAAATAGAATAAATACACATAATATTAATAAAATAATGTAAATTTGTATGAAAATAAAGATGCAAAATTCCCATAAATTGCGCATTTTTTATAAAAATATATATACCAAAATACACATAAAATATTTAAATTTGAATTGAAATAAATATACAAAATGCACATACAAAAAGGTAAATTTGTATTGAGAGAGATAAGCAAAAATACATATAAAACTATGTAAATTTGTTTCAAAATATATATACGAATACACATAAAATAACGTAGATTTCTATAAAAACATATATAGAAAATACACATACAATTAAGTAAATACGTATAAAAAATGTATACAAAATACACATAAAATAATATAAATTCGAATCAAAATAAATAAACAAAATACCAATAAAAGAATGTGTATTTGTATAAATATAAATATACAAAAAAAAACATAAAATAACGTAAATTTGTATAAAACTATATACAAAAATACACAAAAGTAATTAAATTTGTATGAAAATAGATATATATATATATATATATATATATATATATATATATATATATATATATATATATATATATATATATATATATATATATATATATATATATATATATATATATATATATATATATATATATATATATATATATATATATATATTTATATATATATATTTGTATCAAAATATTTATACAACTACACATATAATAACGTAAATTTGTAAAAATTATATAAATAAAATTTTCAAAAATACTTTAAATATATTATAAAAATATAAACAAAATACCAATAAATTAATGTAAATTTGTATAAGAAAACATATACAAAATACACATAAAATAACGCAAGTTTCTAAAAAAATATATGTACAAAAATGCACGTAAAATAAAGTAAATTTGCATAAAAATATATATACAAAACACACATTAAATAATGTAAATGCGTATAAAAATATGTATACAAAATACCTATGAAATAATCTAAATTCGTATCGAATTAAATTAAGAAAATACCAATAAAATAATGTTATTATGGATGAAAATATATATAGAAAATACACAAATTATCCTAAATACAAATACAAATATACACATAAAATAAGGTAAATTTGTAATGAAATATATGTACAAAATACACATAAAATAATGTCAATTTGTATGAAAATATTTATACAAATACACATAAAATAACATGAATTTGTATAAAAATATATATTCAAAATAAACATTAAATAATGTAAATGCGTATAAAAATATATATACAAAGTGCATATAAAATAATGTAAATTCGTATCAAAATAAATCAATAAAATACCAATAAAATGATATATATTTGAATGAAAATAAATTTACAAAATACACAAAACATAACTAAAATTTGTTTTAAAATATATACAAAAATACCCGAAAATTGAATTTGTATGAAAATAGATATACAAAATACACATCAAACTAGATAAATTTCTTTTGAAATATATATACAAAATACCCATAGAATATTGTAAATATGTGTCAAAATATATAAACAAATACACATAAAATAATGTAAATTTGTATAAAATATTGAGACAAAATGCACATTAAATAATGGAAAAATGTGTAAAAAATATATACAAAATACACATAGAATAATGTAAAATCGTATCAAAATAAATGAACAGAAATAACGGATATTTGTATAAAAATATATTTACATTTTTTAATGTGGATTTTGTATATATATTTTATACAAATTTACATTATTTTAAGTGTATTTTGTATATGTATTCAAATACAAATTTACCTACTTTTATGTTTATTTTGTATATTTTTTTCATACAAATTTAAATTATTTTTGTGTATTTTTGTATGTAGTTTTATACAAATTTAGGATATTTCATGTGTATTTTGTATATCTATTTTCATACAAATACACATTCTTTTATTGATATTTTGTTTATTTATTTTGCCGCGAATTTACATTATTTAATGTGTATTTTGTATATATATTTCTATAGAAATCTACGTTATACTATGTGTATTCGTATATATATTTTGAAACAAATTTACACTGTTTTATGTGTATTTTACATATTTTTTCAAAACAATTTTACCTTATTGTATGTGCATTTTGTATATTAATTTTAATACAAATTTAATTATTCTATGTGTATTTTTGTATATGTATTTTTATAAAAATATGCTTTATTTTATGGGTATTTTGCATCTTTATTTTCATACAAATTTACATTCTTTTATTCATATTCTGCTCAATCATTTTGATACGATTTGACATTATTCTATGTGTATTTTGTATATATTTTTCATTCAAATTTACGTTATTTTATGTGTATTTGTTTATATATTTTGACAAAAATTTACAATATTTTATGGGTATTTTGTATATATATTTCAAAAGAAATTTACCTAGTTTTATGAGTATTTTGTATATCTATTTTCATACAAATTCAGATTATTTCTATGTTTTTTTGTATATATTTTAATACAAATTGTAGTTATGTTATGTATGTGTATTTTGTAAATTTATTTTCATTCAAATATACATTATTTTATTGGTATTTTGTTGATTTATTTTGATACGAGTGTACATTATTTTATATGTACTTTGTATATATATTTTTATACGCATTTACATTATTTAATATTTATTTTGAATATATATTTTTATACAAATTCATGGTATTTTATGTGTATTTCTATATGTATTTTCATATAAATTTACTTTATTTTATGTGTATTTTGTACATATATTTCATTACAAATTTACCTTGTTTTATGTTTATTTTGTATATCTATTTCATTTAATATTAAATTATTTTATGTGTATATTTGTATTTGTATTTAGGTTATTTTATGTGTATTTTCTATATATATTTTCATCCCAAAATTACATTATTTTATTGGTATTTTGTTAATTTAATTCGATAAGAATTTAGATTATTTCATAGTTATTTTGTATACATATTTTTATACGCATTTACATTATTTAATGTGTGTTTTATATATATATTTTTATGCAAATTTACTTTATTTTATGTGCATTTTTATACATATATTTTTATAGAAATTTCCGTTCTTTTATGTGTATTTTGTATATGTTTTCTCATACAAATTTACATTATTTTATATGTATTTTGTTTATTTATTTTGATACGAATTACATTATTATATGTGTATTTTGTACATATCTTTTATACGTATTTACATTATTTAATGTGTATTTTGTTTATATATTCTTATACAAATAACGTTATTATATGTGTATTTGTATAAATAGTTTGATACAAATTTACATTATTTTATGTATTTTGTATATATTTTTCAATTCAAATTTAGCTTATTTTAAGTGTATTTTTTATATCCTTTTTCATACAAATTTAATTACTTGTGTGTATTTTTGAATAAAGTTTTATACAAATTTACGTTATTTTATTTGTATTTTGTATATTTTTTTTTATACAAATACTCATTCTTTTATTGGTATTTTGTTTATCTTTTTTGATACCAGTTTATATTATTTTATGTGTATTTTGTAAACTTTTTTTTATACGTATCTACTTCAATTTATGTGTATTTTGAATATATTTTTTTTATAGAAATCTACATTATTTTGAGTATTCGTATAAATATTTTGAAACAAATTTACATTGTTTTATATGTATTTTGCATATCTATTTAAATACAAATTTACCTTAATGAATGTGGATTTTGTATATTTATTTCAATACAAATTTAAATATTCTATGTGTATTTTGGTACATATATATTTTATAAAAAATGCGTTATTTTATGGGTATTTTGCATCTTAATTTTCATACAAATTTACATTATTTTATTAATATTCTGTGAAATTATTTTGATACGATTTTACACTATTCTATTTGTGTTTTGTATATATTTTTTTCATACAAATTTGCATTATTTTATGTGTATTTTGTATATGTATTTAAATACAGATTTACTTACTTTTATGTGTATTTTGTATATTTATTTTCATATAAATTTAAATTATTTTTGTGTATTTTTGTATGAATTTTTTATATATTTTTTATAGAAATTTACGTTTTTTTATGTGTATTCGTATATATATTTTGAAATAAATTTACATTGCTTTATGTGTGTTTTGCATATCTATTTCAATACAAATTTACCATATTGTATATTTATTTTAATACAAATCTAATTATTTGATGTGTTTTTGTATACATATTTTTATAAAAATATGCTTTTTTTATGGGTATTTTGCATCTTTATTTTCATACAAATTTACATTATTTTATTGATATTCTGTGTATTTATTTTGATACGATTTTACATTATTCTATGTGTATTTTGAATGTATTTTATTTTATTTTGTTTTATGTGTGTTTTGCATATCTATTTCAATACAAATTTACCATATTGTATGTGCATTTTGTATATTTATTTTAATACAAATATAATTATTTGATGTGTGTTTTTGTATACATATTTTTATAAAAATATGCTTTTTTATGGGTATTTTGCATCTTTATTTTCATATAAATTTACATTATTTTATTGATATTCTGTGTATTTTTTTTTGATACGATTTTACATTATTCTATGTGTATTTTGAATGTATTTTATTTTACATATTTACATTATTTAATGTGCATTTTCTATATATATTTTATACAATTATATGTTACTTTATGTCTATTTGTTTATATATTTTCCTACAAATTTACATTATTTTATGTGTATTTTGTATTTGTATTTCAATACAAATTTCCCAAATTTTATGTGTATTTTGTATATCTAATTCTTTACAAATTTGCCTTATTTTATGTTTATTTTTATATTTATTTTCATTCAAATTCAATTTATTTTATGTGTATATATTTATTTGTATTTACGTTATTTTATGTGTATTTTCTATATATATTTTCATTCAAAATTACATTATTTTATCGGTATCTTGTTCATTTATTTCGATACGAATTTAGATTATTTCATGTGTATTTTCTATACATATTTTTATACGCATTTACATTATTTAATGTCTGTTTTGTATATATATTTTATATACAACTTCACTTCATTTTATGTCCATTTGTGTTGTTGTTTTTATACAAATTTACATTATTTTAAGTGTATTCTGTACTTTTTTATTACAAATTTGCCCTATTTTATGTGTATTTTGTTTATTTATTTTCATACAAATTTAAAGTATTTGATGTGCGTTTTTGTACATATATTTTTATAGAAATTTGCGTTATTTTATGTGTATTTTGTATATATTTTTTCATACAAATTTACTTTTTTTTATTATTATTTTGTTTATGTATTTTGATACGAATTTACATTATTATATGTGTATTTTGTATATATTTTGTATACATATTTTCATTATTTAATGTGTATTTTGTTAATATATTTTAAAACAAATTTACGTTATTTTATGCGTATTTGTTTAATTATTTTGATACAAATATACATTATTTTATGTATTTTTTATATATATTTTAATACAAATCTAGTTTATTTTATATATTTTTTGTATATCTATTTTCATACAAATTTAAATTACTTTTGTGTATTTTTGTATATAGTTTTATACAAATTTACGTTATTTTATGTGTATTTTGTATATTTATTTTCATAGAAATTCACATTCTTCTATTGGTATTTTGTTTATTTTGATACGAATTTACATTATTTTATGTGTCTTTTGTATATATATTTTTATACGTATATTTTTTTAATGCTTATTCGTATATATATTTTGCAACAAATTTACATTGTTTGATGTGTGTTTTGCATATCTATTGCAATACAAATTTACCATATTGTATGTGTATTTTGTACACTTATTTTAATATAAATTTAATTATTTGATGTGTATATTTGTATATATATTTTTATATAAATATACTTTTTTTATGGGTATTTTGCATCTATATTTTCATACAATTTTACTTTATTTTATTGATATTCTGTGTATTTATTTTGATACGATTTTACATTGTTCTATGTGTATTTTGTATATATTTTATTTTACATATTTACATTATTTAATGTGCATTTTCTACATATATTTTATACATTATATACGTTACTTTATGTCAATTTGTTTATATATTTTCATAAAAATTTACATTATTTTATGTGTATTTTGCATTTGTATTTTAATATAAATTTATCTAATTTATGTGTATTTTGTATTTCTTTTTTCATACAAATTGAAAATATTTTTGTGTATTTTTGCATGTATTTTTATACAAATGTTTGTTATTTTATATTATTTTGTATATTTATTTTCCTACATATATACATTCTTTTATTGAAATTTAGTTTATTGAATTTGATACGAATTTACATTATTTTAGGTGTATTTTGTATATATATTTTCATTCGTATTTACATCATTTTATGTGTATTTTTTATATATATTTTCATAGAAATTTACGTTATTTTATGTGTTTTTGTATACATATTTTAATACAAATTTACATTATTTGATGTGTATTTTGCATATCTATTTCAATACAAATTTATCTTATTGTATGTGCATTTTGTATATTTATTTTAATACAAATTTAATTATTTATGTGTATTTTTGTATATATATTTTTTAAATAATATGTATAAAAAAAATATATACAAAACACAAAAAGAGCAATATAAAATCATATCAAAATAGATACACAGAATATCAATAAAATAATGTAAAATTGTATGAAAATAAAGATGCAAAATACCCATAAAAAAAGGATATTTTTTTAAAAATATATATACAAAAATACCCATCAAATAATTAAATTTGTATTAAAATAAATATACAAAATACACATACAATATGGTAAATTTGTATTGAAATAGATATGCAAAATCCACATCAAACAAAAAAAATTTGTTGCAAAATATATATACGAATAAACATAAAAAAAAGTAAATTTCTATAAAAATATATATAAGAAATACACATAAAATGATGTAAATACGTATAAAAATATATATACAAAATACACATAAAATAATGTAAATTCGTACCAAAATAAATAAACAAAATGCCAATAGAAGAATGTGAATTTGTATGAAAGTAAATATACAAAATACACATAAAATAAAGTAAATTTGTAAAAAACATATACAAGAATGCACAAAAGTAATTTAAATTTGTATGAAAATAGATATACAAAATATATATAAAATAAAATAAATTTGTATTGAAATATATTTAAAAAATACATAAAATAATGTATATTTGGATCAAAATAATTAAACAAATACGCATAAAATAAAGTAAATTTGTTTTAAAATATATAAACAAAATACACATTAAATAATGAAAATACGTATACAAAATATATACAAAATACACATATAATAATCTAAGTTCGTATCAAGATACATCAACAAATTTCTATAAAAATATATTTAAAAAAACGCACATCAAATACTTTAAATTTGTATGAAAATAAATAAACAAAATACACATAAAATAAGGCAAATTTGTAATAAAAAAAAGTACAGAATACACTTAAAATAATGTAAATTTGTATAAAAACAACAACACAAATGCACATAAAATGAAGTAAAATTGTATGAAAAATATATATACAAAACACATATTAAATAATGTAAATGCGTATAAAAATATGTATAGAAAATACACATGAAATAATCTAAATTCGTATCGAAATAAATGAACAAAATATCGATAAAATAATGTAGTTGTGAAACATATATATATATATATATATATATATATATATATATATATATATATATATATATATATATATATATATATATATATATATATATATATATATATATATATATATATATATATATATATATATATATACATATATATAGAAAATACACATGAAATAACGTAAATACAAATAAATAAATACACATAAAACAATTTGAATTTGAATGAAAATAAATATAAAAATAAACATAAAATAAGGCAAATTTGTAATGAAATATATATACAAAAAACACATAAAATAATGTAGATTAGTTTCAAAATATATATACGAATACACATAAAATAACGAAGATTTCTATAGAAATATATATACAAAATACACATGAAATGATGTAAATACGTATAAAAATATATACTCAAAATACACATTAAATAATGTAAATTCGTGTCAAAATAAATAAACAAAATATCAATAAAAGAATGTGTATTTGTATGAAAATATATATACAAAATACACATAAAATAACGTAAATATGTATAAAACTAGATACAAAAATACACAAAAAAAATTTAAATTTCTATGAAAATAAATATACAAAATACACATAAAATTATGTAAATTTGTATTGAAATACATATACAAAAAACACATAAAATAATAAAAATTTGAATGAAAATATATAAACAAATACTCTTAAATTAACGTAAATTTATATAAAATATATATACAAAATACTTATTAAATAATGTAAATATGTATAAAAAATATATATACAAAACACAAAAAGAATAATGTAAAATCGTATCAAAATAAATACACAGAATATAAATAAAATAATGTAAATTTGTATGAAAATAAAGATGCAAATTACCCATAAAATAACGTTTTTTTTTTTAAATATATATACCAAAATACACATAAAATATTTAAATTTGTATTACAATAAATATACAAAATGCACATACAATAAGGTAAATTTGTATTGAAATAGATATGCAAGATACATATGAAACAATGTAAATTTGTTTCAAAATATATACACGAATACACATAAAATAACGTAGATTTCTATAAAAATATATATACAAAATACACATAAAATGAAGTAAATACGTATAAGAAAATGTATACAAAATACACATAAAATAATGTAAATTCGTATCAAAATAAATAAACAAAATACCAATAAAAGAATGTGTATTTGTATAAATATAAATATACAAAATACACATAAAATAACGTAAAATTGTATAAAACTATATACAAAAATAAACAAAAATAATTAAATTTGTATGAAAATAGATATACAAAAGACACATAAAATAAGCTAAATTTGAATTGAAATAAATATACAAAATACATAAAATAATGTAAATTTGTATCAAAATATTTATTCAAATACACATATAATAACGTAAATTTGTATAAAAATATATAAACAAAATACACATTAAATAATGTAAATACGTATAAAAAATATGTACGTAATGTAAAAATTTATAAAAATAAAGATGCAAAATACCCATAAAATAACTCATATTTAAAAAAAATATATACAAAAATACACATAAAATAATTAAATTTGTATTAAAATAAATATACAAAATACACATACAATAAGGTAAATTTGTATTGAAATAGATATCCAAAATAAACATAAAATAATGTAAATTTGTATCAAAATATATACGAATACACACAATAAAATAACGTAAATTTTTATGAAAATATATATAGAAAATGCTCATAAAATAATGTAAATACGTAGAAAAATATATATACAAAATACATATAAAATAATGTAAATTCGTATCAAAATAAATAAACATAATTCCACTAAAAAATGCATATTTTTAGCAAAATATATATACAAAATACAAATAAAATAACTAAAATTTGTATAAAAATATATACAAAAATACACAAAAATATTTTAAATTTGTTTGAAAATAGATATGCAAAAAACAGATGATTAGGCAAATTTGTATTGAAATACATATACAAAATACATATAAAATAATGTAAATTTCTATGAAAATATATAAACAAATAAACATAAAATAACGTAAATTTTCATAAAATATATATATATACAAAATATTCATTAAATAATGTAAATAGGTATAAAAATATATATACAAAATAGACATAGAATAATGTAAAATCGTATCAAAATAAATAAACAGAATATCAATAAAATAATGTAAATTTGTATGAAAATAAAGTTGAAAAATACCCATATAATAACGCATATTTGTTTAAAAAAATATATACAAAAATACACATAAAATAATTAAATTTGTATTAAAATAAATATACAAAAGTCACATACAATAAAGAAAATTTGTATTAAAATAGATATGCAAAATACTCATAAATAATGTAAATTTGTATCAAAGTATATATACGAATACATATAAAATTGAGTAGATTTCTATGAAAATATATATTCAAAATACATATAAAATGATTTAAATAAGTATAAAAATATATATATCAAATACACCTGAAATAATGTAAATTCGTATCAAAATAAATAAAAAAAATTCCGATCAAAGAATGTATATTTATAGGAAAATAAATATACAAAATACACATAAAATTACGAAAATTTGTATGAAAATAGATTTACAAAATACACACATAATTAGTTAAATTTGTATTTAAATACATGTACAAAATACACATAAAATAATGTAAATTTGAATGAAATGAAAACAAATTCACATAAAATAACGTACATTTGTATAAAATATATATACAAAATATACAAAAAATAATGTAAAATCGTATCAAAATAAATACACAGAATATCAATAAAATAATGTAAATTTGTATGAAAATAAAGATGCAAAATACCCATAAAATAAAGCATATTTTTATAAAAATACATACACAAAAATACACATAGAATAATTAAATTTGTATTAAAATTAATATACAAAATGCACATACAATAAGGTAAATTTGTATCAAAAGAATATGCAAAATACACATAAAACAGTGTAAATTTGTCTCAAAATATATATACGAATACACATAAAATAACGTAGATTTCTATAGAAATATATATACAAAATACACATGAAATGATGTAAATACGTATAAAAATATATATACAAAATACACATTAAATAATGTAAATTCGTGTCAAAATAAATAAACAAAATATCAATGTGTATTTGTATGAAAATATCAATGTATAAAAATATCAATGTGTATTTGTATGAAAATAGATATACAAAATACACATAAAATATTGTAAATTTGTATAAAACTCTATTAAAAAAATACACAAAAAATAATTTAAATTTGTATGAAAATAAATATACAAAATACACATAAAATTAAGTATTTTTGTATTGAAATACATATATAAAATACACATAAAATAATATAAATTTGAAAGAAAATATATAAGCAAACACACCTAATAATAACGTAAATTTATATAAAATATATATACAAAATACACATTAAGTAATGTAAATATGTATAAAAAAAATATATATATACAAAACACAAATAGAATAATGTAAAATCGTTTCAAAATAAATACACAGAATATTAATAAAATAATGTAAATTTGCATGAAAATAAAGATTCAAAATACCCATAAAATAACGCATTTTTTATAAAAATATATATACCAAAATACACAAAAAATATTTAAATTTGTATTAAAATAAATAATAAGGAAGATTTGTATTGAAACATATGCAAAATACATATAAAACAATGTAAATTTGTTTCAAAATATATATATTTGAATTCACATAAAATAACGTAGATTTCTATAAAAAATATGTATACAAAATACACATAAAATGAAGTAAATACGTATAAAAAAATGTATACAAAATACACATCAAATAATGAAAATTCTTATCAAAATAAATAAACAAAATATCAATAAAAGAATGTGTATTTGTAGAAATATAAATATACAAAAAAAAACATAAAATAACGTAAATTTGTATAAAACTATATACAGAAATACACAAATGTAATTAATTTTGTATGAAAATAGATATAAAAAATACACAGAGAATAAGCTAAATTTGAATTGAAATATATATATACAAAATACATAAAATAATGTAAATTCGTATCAAAATAAATCAACAAAATACCAATAAAATAATATATATCTGAATGAAAATAAATTTACAAAATCCAAATGAAATAACTAGACTTTGTATTAAAATATATACAAAAATACACATAAATAATTTGAGTTTGTATGAAAATAGATATAAAAAATACATATAAAACTAGGTAAATTTCTTTTGAAATATATATACAAAATACCCATCAAATATTGTAAATTTGTGTCAAAATATATCAACAAATACACATAAAATAACGTAAATTTGTATAAAATATGTATACAAAATACACATAGAATAATGTAAAATCGTATCAAAACAAATGAACAAAATATCAATATAATAATGTAACTTTCTATGAAAATAAAGATTCAAAAAACCCATAAAATAAAGCATATTTGTATCAAAATATATATACGAAAATACACATAAAATAATTAAATTTGTATTAAAATAAATATGCACATACAATAAGGTAAATTTGTATTAAAATAGATATCCAAAATACACATCAAATAATGTAAATTTGTATTAAATTATATATACGAAAACACATAAAATAACGTAAATTTCTATTAAAATATAAATAAAAATTACATATAAAATGATGTTAATACGTATAAAAATATTTATACAAAATAATCCTAAAATAAGGTAAATTCGTATGAAATTCAATTAACTAAATTTTAATAAAAGAATGTATATATGTAGGAAAATAAGTATACAAAATAATATATAAAATAACTAAAATTTGTATAAAAATACATTCAAAGATACACAAAAATAATTTCAGTTTGTATGAAAATAGATATACAAAATACACATAAAATTAGGTAAATTTGTAATAAAATACATATACAAAATATACATAAAATAATGTAAATTTGTATGAAAATTATAAACAAATAGATATAAAGTAATGTATATTTGTATAAAATATATTTAGAAAATGCACATTAAATAATGTAAATATGTAAAATAAAATATATACAAAATACACATAGAACAATGTAAAATCGTATCAAAATAAATACACAGAATATCAATAAAATAATGTAAATTTGTATAAAAATAAAGATGCAAAATACCCATAAAAAAAGCATATTCTTATAAAAACATATATACAAAAATACACATCAAATAATTAAATTTGTATTAAAATAAATATGCAAAATGCGCATACAATATGGTAAATTTGTATTGAAATTGATATGCAAAACACAAATAAAACAATGTAAATTTGTTTCAAAATATATATACGAATACACATAAAAAAACGTAAATTTCTATTAAATATATATAAAAAATACACATAAAATGATGTCAATACGTATAAAAATATATATACAAAATACACATAAGATAATGTAAACTCGTACCATAATAAATAAACAAAATACCAATAGAAGAATGTGAATTTATATGAAAATAAATATACAAAATACACATAAAATAACGTAAATTTATATAAAACTATATACAAAAATACACAAAAGTAATTTGAATTTCTATGAAAATAGATATACAAAATATACATAAAATAAACTAAATTTGTATTGAAATTTATATACAAAATACATAAAATAATGTAAATTTGTATCAAAATGTTTAAACGGATACGCATAAAATAACGTAAATTTGTTTTAAAATATATAAACAAAATACACATTAGATAATGAGAATATGTATACAAAATATATACAAAATACATATATAATAATGTAAATTCGTATCAAAATACGTAAACAAAATACCAATAAATAAATGTAAATTTGTATGAAAAAAATATATACAAAATACACATAGAATAACGCAAATTTCTATAAAAATATATGTACAAAAATGCACATGAAATAATTTAAATTTGTATGAAAATAAATAAACAAAATACACATAAAATAAGTAAAATTTGTAGTAAAAAAAGTACAGAATACACTTAAAATAATGTAAATTTCTATGAAAAACAACAACACAAATGCACATTAAATGAAGTAAAATTGTATAAAAAATATATATACAAAACACACATTAAATAATGTAAATGCGTATAAAAGTATGTATAGAAAATACACATGAAATAATCTAAATTCGTATCGAAATAAATGAACAAAATACGGATAAAATAATGTAATTTTTAATAAAAATATATATACAAAATACACTTTAAATAATGTAAATACGTATAAATATATATATATAGATTACACATAAAACAATGTAAATTCGTATCAAAATAAATCAACAAAATACCAATAAAATAATATATATTTGTGTGAAGTTAAATTTACAAAATACACATAACGTAACTGAAATTTGTATTAAAATCTATACAAAAAACCACAGAAATAATTTAAATTTGTTTGAAAATAGATATACAAAATACACATAAAATTAGGTAAATTTGTTTTGAAATATACGTATATATAAAATACCCATAAAATATTGTAAATTTCTATCAAAATATATAAACAAATAAACATAAAATAACGTAAATTTGAATAAAAAAATATATATATATATATATATATATATATATATATATATATATATATATATATATATATATATATATATATATATATATATATATATACACACACAAAATATACATTAAATAATGTAAATATATAAGGAAAATATATACAAAATACACGTAGAATAATGTAAAATTGTATCAATATAAATATACAGAATATCAATAAAGTAATGTAAGAATTTATGAAAATAAAGATGCAAAATATCCATAAAATAACTCATATTTAAAAAATATATATATATACAAAAATACACATAAAAAAAATTAATTTGTATTAAAATAAATATACAAAATACACATACAATAAGGTAAATTTGTTTTGAAATAGATATGCAAAATATACATAAAATAATGTAAATTTGTATCAAAATATATACGAATACACACAATAAAATAGCGTAAATTTTTATGAAAATATATATGCAAAATACACATCAAATAATGTAAATAAGTAGAAAAATATATTTATAAAATACACATAAAATAATGTAAATTCGTATCAAAATAAATAAACAAAATTAGAATAAAAGAATGTATATATGTAGGAAAATATATATACAAAATACAAATAAAATAACTAAAATTTGTATAAAAATATATAAAAAATACACAAAAATAATTTAAATTTGTTTGAAAATAGATATGGAAAATACACATAAAATTAGGCAAATTTGTTTTGAAATACATATAAAAAATACACCTAAAGTAATGTAAATTCATATCAAAATAAATGAACAAAATTCCGATTAGAGAACGTATATTTGTAGGAAAATAAATAAACAAAATACATATAAAATAACGAGAATTTGTATAAAAATATATAGAAATATACACAAAAATAATTTCAATTTGTATCAAAATAGATATATAAAATACACATATAATTATATAAATATGTATTTAAATACATGTACAAAATACACATAAAATAATGTAAATTTGTATGAAATGAAAACAAATAAACATAAAATAACGTAAATTTGTATAAAATATATATACGAAATACACATAGAATAATGTAAAATCGTATCAAAATAAGTACACAGAATATCAATAAAATAATGTAACTTTCTATTAAAATAAAGATGCAAAATACCCATAAAATAAAGCATATTTTTTATAAAAATACATATACAAAAATACACATCGAATAATTAAATTTGTATTAAAATTAATATACAAAATGCACATACAATAAGGTAAATTTGTATTGAAAAAATATGCAAAATACACATAAAACAATGTAAATTTGTTTCAAAATATATTTATAAATATATATACATAAATATATATATATATATATATATATATATATATATATATATATATATATATATATATATATATATATATATATATATATATATATATATATATATATATATATATATATATATATATATATATATATATATATATATATATATATATATATATATATATATATATATATATATATATATATATATATAAAATACACATTAAATAATGTAAATTCGTGTCAAAATAAATAAACAAAATATCAATAAAAGAATGTGTATTTGTATGAAAATAGATATACAAAATACACATAAAATAACATAAATTTGTATAAAACTATATACAAAAATACACAAAAATAATTTAAATTTGTATGAAAATAAATATACAAAATACACATAAAATTAGTTAGATTTGTATTAAAATACATATACAAAATACACATAAAATAATGAAAATTTGAATGAAAATATATGAACACATACACTTAAAATAACGTAAATTTGTATAAAATATATATACAAAACACATATTAAATAATGTAAATATGTATAAAAAAAATATAAACAAAACACAAATAGAATAATTAAAATCGTATCAAAATAGATACACAAAATATTAATAAAATAATATAAATTTGTATGAAAATTAAGATGCAAAATACCCATAAAATAACGCATTCTTTATAAAAATATATATACCAAAATACACATAAAATATTTAAATTTCTATAAAAACAAGTATACAAAATGCACATACAATAAGGTAAATTTGTATTGAATAAGATATGCAAAATACATATAAAACAATGTATATTTCTATAAAAATATATAAACAAAATACCCATAAAATGAAGTAAATACGTATAAAAAAATGTTTACAAAACACACATATAATCATGTATTTCGTATCAAAATAAATAAACAAAATACAAATTAAATAATGTAAATTTGTATGAGAAAACATATACAAAATACACATAAAGTAACGCAAATTTCTATGAAATATATGTACAAAAATGCACATAAAATAAAGTAAATTTGCATAAAAATATATGTACAAAACACATATTAAAAAATGTAAATGCGTATAAAAATATGATACAAAATACCTATGAAATAATCTATATTCGTATCAAATTTCTATGAAAATAGATATACAAAATGCACCTATTTATAGGTAAATTTGTTTTGAAATATACGTATTTATAAAATACCCATAAAATAATGTATATTACTATCAAAATATATAAACAAAAAAATATAAAATAGCGTAGAATTTGAAGAAAAAAAATACATATATATATACAAAATATACATTGAATGATGTAAATATGTAGGGAAAATATATACAAAATACACATAGAATAATGTAAAATTGTATCAATATAAATATACAGAAAATCAATAAAATAATGTAAAAATTTATGACAATAAAGGAGCAAAATACCCATAAAATAACTCATTTTTAAAAAATATATTTATACAAAAATACATATAAAATAATTAAATTTGTATTAAAATAAATATACAAAATACACATACAATAAGGTAAATTTATATTAAAAGATATATGCAAAATACACATAAAATAATGTAAATTTGTATCAAAATATATACGAATGCACTCAATAGAATAACGTAAATTTTTATGAAAATATATATACAAAACACATAAAATAATGTAAATAAGTAGAAATATATATATATATATATATATATATATATATATATATATATATATATATATATATATATATATATATATATATATATATATATATATATATATATATATATACAAAATACACATAAAATAATGTAAATTCGTATCAAAATAAATAAAAAAATCCAATAAAGAATCAATATTTGTAGGAAAATATATATATACAAAATACAAATAAAATAACTAAAATTTGTATAAAAATATATACAAAAATACACAAAAATAATTTAAATTTGTTTGAAAATAGATATGCAAAATTCACATAAAATTAGGCAAATTTGTATTGAAATACATATTCGAAATACACTAAAATAATGTAAATTTGTATGAAAATATATAAACAAATACACAAAAATAACGTAAATTTGTATAAAATATATATACAAAATATACATTAAATAATGGAGATATGTATAAAAATGTATATACAAAATACACATAGAATAACGTAAAATCGTATCAAAATAAATGAACAGAATATCAATAAAATAATGTAAATTTGTGTGAAAATAAAGATGCAAAATGCCCATATAATAACGCATATTTGTATAAAAATATATACACAAAAATACACATAAAATAATTAAATTTGTATTAAAATAAATATACAAAATGCACATACAATAATGTAAATTTGTATTGAAATAGATATGCAAAATACACATCAATAATGTAAATTTGAATCAAAATATATATACGAATACACATAAAATAGAGTAAATTTCTAAAAAAAAAATATACACACAAAATACATATAAAATGATAAAATAAGTATAAAAATATATATACCAAATACACCTAAAATAATGTAAATTCGTATCAAAATAAATAAACTAAATTCCGATGAAAGAATATATATTTTTAGGAAAATAAATATACAAAATACACATATTATAACTAAGGTTTGCATAAAAATATATACAAAAATACACAAAAATTATTTCAATTTATATGAAAATAGATATAAAAAATACACATATAATTAGTTAAATTTGTATGAAAATAAAGATGCAAAATACCCATAAAATAAAACATATTTTTATAAAAATACATATACAAAAATACACATAGAATAATTAAATTTGTGTCAAAATCAATATACAAAATGCACATACAATAAAGTAAATTTGTATTGAAAAAATATGCAAAATACACATAAAACAATGTAAATTTGTTTAAAAATATATATATACGAATACATATAAATCAACATAGATTTCTATAGAAATATATTTACAAAATACACATGAAATGATGTAAATACGAATTAAAATATTTATACAAAATACACATTAAATAATGTAAATTCGTGTCAAAATAAATAAACAAAATACCAATAAAAGAATGTGTATTTGTATGAAAATAGATATTCAAAATACACATAAAATAGCGTAAATTTGTATAAAACTCTATACAAAAATACACGAAAATAATTTAAATTTGTATGAAAATAAATATACAAAATACACATAAAATTACGTAAATTTGTATTGAAATACATATACAAAATACACATAAAATAATGTAAATATGAATGAAAATATATAAACAAATACACTTAAAATAACGTAAATTTGTATGAAATATAAATACAAAATACACATTAAATAATGTAAATATGTATTAAAAAAAATACATATACAAAAAACAAATAGAATAATGTAAAATCGTATCAAAATAAATACAGAGAATATTAATAAAATAATGTAAATTTGTATGAAAATAAAGATGCAAAATACCTATAAAATAACGCTTTTTTTTTTAAATATATATACCAAAATACACATAAAATATTTAAATTTGTATTAAAATAAATATACAAAATGCACATAAAATAAAGTAAATTTGTACTGAAATAGACATGCAAAATACATATAAAACAATGTAAATTTGTTTCAATATATATATATATATATATATATATATATATATATATATATATATATATATATATATATATATATATATATATATATATATATATATATATATATATATATATATATATATATATATATATATATATATATATATATATATATATATATATATATATATATATATATATATATATATATATATATACACGAATACACATAAAATAACGTAGATTTCTATAAATATATATACACAAAATACACATAAAATGAAGTAAATACGTATAAAAAAATGTATACAAAATACACATAAAATAATGTAAATTCGTATCAAAATAAATAAGTAAAATACCAATAAAGGAGTGTGTATTTGTATAAATATAGATATACAAAATGCACATAAAATAACGTAAATTTGTATAAATCTATATACAAAAACACAAAAGAGTAATTAAATTTGTATGAAAATATATATACAAAATACACATAAAATAAGTTATATTTGAATTGAAATATGTATACAAAATACATAAAACAAATAAATTTATATCAAAATATTTATACAAATACACATATAATCATGTAATTCGTATCAAAATAAATAAAGAAAATACCAATAAAATAATGTAAATTTATATGAGAAAACAATACAAAATACACATAAAATAACGCAAATTTCAATAAAAATATATATACGAAAATGGACATAAAATAGAGTAAATTTGCATAAAAATATATATACAAAACACATATTAAATAATGTAAATGCGTATAAAAATATGTATACAAAATAACTATGAAATAATCTAAATTCATATCGAATTAAATTAACAAAAGTCCAATAAAATAATGCAATTTTTGATGAAAATATATATAGAAAATACACATAAAATAACCTAAATACAAATACAAATATACACATAAAATAGTTTAAAATTGAATGAAATAAATACCCCCAAAAAAAACATAAAAGAAGGTAAATTTGTAATGAAATATATGTACAAAATACACATGAAATAATGTAAATTTGTATGAAAAAAAAAAAATATATATATATATATATATATATATATATATATATATATATATATATATATATATATATATATATATATATATAAATACACATAAAATAATATGAATCTATATAAAAACATATATTCAAAATAAACATTCAATAATGTAAATACGTATAAATAAAACAAATAAAAATATATATATATATATATATATATATATATATATATATATATATATATATATATATATATATATATATATATATATATATATATATATATACAAAGTACATATAAAATAATGTAAATTCGTATCAAAATAAATCAACAAAATAGTAATAATATAATATATATTTGAATTAAAAAAAAATTTACAAAATACACATAACATAACTAAAACTTGTATTAAAATATATACAAAAATATCCAGAAATAATTTAAATTTATTTGAAAATACATATACAAAAATACACATAAAACTAGGTAAATTTCTTTTGAAATATATATACAAAATACCCATAAAATACTGTAAATTTGTGTCAAAATATATCAACAAATACACATAAAATAACGTAAATTTGTATCAAATATATATACAAAATACACATAGAATAATATAAAATCGTATCAAAATAAATGAACAGAATATCAATAAAATAATGTAAATTTCTATGAAAATAAAGATGCAAAATACCCATAAAATAACGCATATTTATATAAAAATATATATACAAAAATACACATGAAATAATTTAATTTGGTTTAATATAAATATACAAAATGTACATACAATAAGGCAAATTTGTATTGAAATAGATATGCAAAATACACATCAAATAATGTAAATTTGTACTAAAACATATATACGAAAACACATAAGATAACGTAAATTTTTATGAAAATATATATAAAAAATACACATAAAATGATGTAAATACGTATAAAAATATATATACAAAATACACCTAAAATAGGGTAAATTCGTATCAAATTCAAAAACTAAATTTCAATAAAAGAATGTTTATATGTAGGAAAATAAATATACAAAATAATATATAAAATATCTAAAATTTGTACAAAAATACATACAAAAATACATAAAAATAACTTTAATTTTTCTGAAAATCGATATACAAAATTCACATAAAATTAGGTAAATTTGCATTGAAGTACATATACAAAATACACCTAAAATAATGTAAATTTGTATGAAAATATATAAACAAATAGACATAAAGTAGCGTATATTTGTATAAAATATATATAGAAAATGCACATTAAATAATGTAAATATATAAAATAAAGCATATACAAAATACACATAAAACAATGTAAAATCGTATCAAAATAAATACACAGAATATCAGTAAAATAATGTTAATTTGTATGAAAATAAAGATGCAAAACACCCAATAAAAAAGCATATTTTTATAAAAATATATATGCAAAAATACACATCAAATAATTAAATTTGTATTAAAATAAATATACAAAATGCACATACAATATGGTAAATTTGTATTGAAATAGATATGCAAAGAAACATAAAACAATATAAATTTGTTTCAAAATATATATACGAATACACACACAAAAAGACGTAATTTTCCATAAAAATATATATAAAAAATACACATAAAATGATGTAAATACGTATAAAAATATATATACAAAATACACATAAAATAATTTAAACTCGTATCAAAATAAATAAACAAAATACCAATAGAGGAATGTGAATTTGTATGAAAATAAATATACAAAATACACATAAAATTAGGTAAATTTTTATTGAAATACACATACAAAATACACATAAAATAATGTAAATTTGAATGAAAATATATAAACAAATACACTTAAAATAAGGTAAATTTGTATAAAATATATATACAAAATACACATTAAATAATGTAAATATGTATAAGAAATATAAACAAAAAATCGTATCAAAATAAATACACAGAAGATTAGTAAAATAATGTAAATTTGTATGAAAATAAAGATGCAAAATACCCATAAAATAACGCATTTTTTATAAAAATATATATACGATAGTACACATCAAATATTTAAATTTGTTTTAAAATAAATGTACAAAATGCACATGCAATAAGGTAAATTTGTATTGAAATAGATATACAAAATACATATAAAACAAGGTAAATTTGTTTCAAAATATATATACGAATACCCATAGAATAACGTAGATTTCTATAAAAATATATTTAGAAAATACACATAAAATGAAGTAAATACGTATAAAAAACATATACAAAATACACATAAAATAATGTAAATTCGTATCAAAATAAATAAACAAAATATCAATAAAAGAATGTGTATTTGTGTAAATATAAATATACAAAATACACATAAAATAACGTAAATTTGTATAAAACTATATTCAAAAATACACAGAAGTAATTAAATTTGTTTGAAAATAAATATACAAAATACACATAAAATAAACTAAATTTGAATTGAAATATATATACAAAATACATAAAATAATGTAAATTTCTATCAAAATATTTATACAAATACACATATAATAACGTATATTTGTATAAAAATATATAAACAAAATACACATTAAATAATGTAAATACATATAAAAATTATGTACAAAATACACATATAATCATGTAATTCGTATAAAAATAAATAAACAAAATACCAATAAAATAATGTAAATTTGTATGAGAAAACAAATACAAAATACACAAAGTAACGCAAATTTCTATAAAAATATATGTACAGAAATGCACATAAAATAAAGTAAATTTGCATGAAAATATATATATACAAAACACACATTAAATAATGTAAATGCGTATGAAAATATTTATACAAAATACCTATGAAATAATTTAAACTCGTTTCGAATTAAATTAAAAAAATACCAATAAAATAATGTAATTTTGGAACAAAATATATATAGAAAATACACATAAAATAACTTAAATACAAATATACACACAAAATAATAATAAATTGAATGAAATGTATATACAAAATAAACATAAAATAATGTATTTATAATGAAATATATGTACAAAATACACATAAAATAACGTAAATTTCTATGAAAATATATATACAAATACACATAAAATAACATGAATTTGTATAAAAATATGTATTCAAAATAAACATTAAATAATGTAAATGCGTATAAAAATATATATACAAAGTACATATAAGATAACGTAAATTCGTATCAAAATAAATCAAGAAAATAACAGTAAAATAATATATATATATATATATATATATATATATATATATATATATATATATATATATATATATATATATATATATATATATATATATATATATATATATATATATATATATATATATATAAATTATTCTATGTGTATTTTGTATATATTTTTATACATATTTACATTATTTAATATGTATTTTGTATATATATTTTATACAAATTTACGTTATTTTGTGTATTTGTTTAAATATTTTGATACAAATTTACATTATTTTATGTATTTTATTTTATAGTTCAACACAAAGTTAGCTTATTTTATGTGTATTCTGTATATCTTTTTTCATACAAATTTAAATTATTTTCGTGGATTTTTTATATGTTTTTATACAAATTTTAGTTATTTTATTTCTATTTTGTATATTTTTTTTCCTACATATATACATTCTTTTATTGGAATTTTCTTTATTAATTTTGATACGAATTTACATTCTTTTAGGTGTATTTTGTATATATATTTTTATTCGTATTTACATCATTATTATATATTTATATAGATATTTACGTTATTTTATGTGTATTCGTATATATATTTTGAAAGAAATTTACATTGTTTTATATGTATTTTGCATATCTATTTCAATACAAATTTACCTTATTGTATGTGCATTTTGTATATTTATCTTAATACAAATTTAATTATTTTATGTGTATTTTTGTATATATATTTTTATAAAAATATCCGTTATTTTATGGGTATTTTGCATCTTTATTTTCATACAAATTTACATTTTTTTATTGATATTGTGTATTTATTTTCATACGATTTTACATTATTCTATGTGTATTTTGTATATATTTTCTATACAAATTTACATTATTTAATATATATTTCGTATGTACATTTGTGTTGTTTTTTATACAAATTTACATTATTTTATGTGTATTCTGTATTTATTTAATACAAATTTGGCTCATTTTATGTGTATTTTGTATTTTTATTTTCAACCAAATTTAAATTATTTTATGTGCATTTTTGTACATATATTTTTATAGAAATTTACGTTATTTTATGTGTATTTTGTATATATTCTTTCATACAAATTTACATTATTTTATTGGTATTTTGTTTTTTTTATTTTGATACAAATTTACATTATTCTATGTGTATTTTGTATATATTTTTATATACATATTTACATTATTTAATGTGTATTTTGTATATATATTTTATACAAATTTACGTTATTTTATGTGTATTTGTTTATATATTTTCATAAAAATTTACCTTAATTTATGTGTATTTTGTATATGTATTTCAATACAAATTTACCTACTTTTATGTGTATTTTTTAGATCTATTTTCATACATATTTAAGTTATTTTTGTGTGCCCGAACTTACCTTCCTTAGGTATCAACCACTCCACAAAGAAAGGTTGGAAAGTTGGGAAGGCTGGTGATGACTGCCTCAGGGCTGGGACCAAACCTAAAGGCTTGATTCTTAGTTTCATGTTTTTTTCTATGCACAGAGAAGGTTCCAATGGGGAATGTGTGTACATTCATATATTTGAATATGACAGCTGAAAAATACAAGCAAATGAGGATAGAGTGTGTGGCATTTATGGGCCTGGAAGGTCAGGAGGTCCTAAATGTAGGAAACTGCATATAATCTAACATAAATAAATGAATCAGAAAATTGGTATATTGATGTTTTTTTTAAATATAACATCTGTACCATTATATGCAATGTACAACAATGTCCTGATGTTCCAGGCCAATAAATGACACACACACACACACACACACACACACACACACACACACACACACACACACACACACTTTCCTCATTAACTTGTATTTTCCAGGTGGTATCCTTAAATTTTTGAATGTAAACATATTCCAGCAGCACCTCTGTGGTGTAAGGAAGAACCATATAGCCAAGGATCCATGCCTGGAGTTCATTTTCTAGAACACAGGAAAAAAAAATCAGGTAAAAAAGTTGTTCCAATGTAAAAGGTCATGATTGTTATGCCTCTATGCCAGAGACGACCTGTAAAGTGCTGGGCACACATATAGGGCTTAACTCGGTAGCTGCTGGGACCATGTTTCTTAAAGGCGCCTCTAAGCAGAAAAAAAAGAAAGAGAAATAATCATCACTCGCGCAAACTATTTCATAATACGTATCAACGCATTTGTGATCAGTTTATGCATCATCTATTCTGGGGGGTTTATATCATGGAAAAAATTTGTCCCATCACTGATACACAATAAAACCACAAATTTGGCCCGTCACTGCTACCGTTTTTTTTTTTTTTTTTTTTTTTTTTACTGCAAAGGATACAGTTTAAGGGCATAAAAAAATAAAACTAATGAAAAAAAAAAGCCCGCTACTCACTGCTCCTAAAAAGAGTGCAGTGGAGTGACCAAAAGAGAGGTCAATTTCGGGATAAGAGGAGTCCTGATATCCTCCTCTTGAAAGAGTTCAAGTCGTAGGCAGGACGGAATACAGATGAAGGAAGATTGTTCCAGAGTTTACCAGCGTGAGGGATGAAAGAGTGAAGATGCTGATTTAACTCTTGCATAAGGAGTTTGAACAGTATAGGGAGAGCTTGAGTAGAGAGTCATGTGTGGCGAGGCCACGGGAGGGGGGGAGGCATGCAGTTAGCAAGTTCAGAAAAGCAGTCAGCATGAAAATATCGATAGAAGATAGAAAGACAACATGGTGACGGAATTTAAGAGGTAGAAGATTATCAGTAAGAGGTGGAGAGCTGATGAGATGAAGAGCCTTAGACTCCACTCTGTCCAGAAGAGCTGTATGAGTGGAGCCCCCCCACACGTGAGATGCATACTCCATACGAGTGCGGACAAGGCCCCTGTATATGGATAGTAACTGTGCGGGGAAGAAGAACTGGTGGAAATGATACAGAACGCCCAACCACGAGGAAGATGATTTAGTGAGAGAGGAGATGTGAAGTTTCCAGTTAAGATTTTGAGTTAAGGATAGACCGAGGATATTTAGTGAAGAAGAAGACAGCTGAGTGTTGTCGAGGAACAGGGGATAGGTGTTTGGAAGATTGTGTCGAGATGATAGGTGGAGAAATTGAGTTTTTGAGGCATTGAAGGACACAAGGTTCCTCATACCCCAATATGGAATTGATAGCAAGGTCGTCAGCGTATGAGTGGATAGGACAGCTTGTTATGGAATGATCATTGATGAATAACAGGAAAAGAGTGGGTGATAGGACAGAGCCCTGTGGAACACCACTGTTGATAGGTTTAGGGGAAGAACAGTGACCGTCTACTACCGCAGAGATAGAACGACCGGAAATGAAACTGGAGATAAAGGAACAGAGAGAAGGATAGAATCCAAGAGAGGGCAGTTTAGAAAGCAAAGACTTGTGCCAGCCTCTATCGAAAGCTTTCGATATGTCTAGCGCAACTGAGAAAGTTTCACCGAAACGGCTAAGAGAGGATGACCAAGAATCAGTTAAGAGAGTAAGAAGATCGCCAGTAGAACGCCCCTTGCGGAACCCATACTGGCAATCAGATAGAAGGTCAGAAGAGGAAAGGTGCTTTTGAATCTTCTGGTTAAGGATTGATTCAAAAGCTTTAGACAGACAGGAAAGTAAAGCTATAGGGCGGTAGTTTGAGGGGTTGGAGCGGTCACCCTTCTTAGGCACAGGCTGTATGAAGGCATACTTACAGCAGAAAGGAAAGGTAGATGTTGATAGGCAGAGGCGAAAGAGTTTGACCAGGCAGGGCGTCAGCACGGAGGCACAGTTTTTAAGGACAATAGGAGGCACTCCATCAGGTCCATAAGCCTTCAGAGAGTTGAGGCCAGAGAGGGCACAGAAAACATCATTCCGAAGAATCTTAATACGAGGCATAAAGGAGTCAGAGGGAGGATGAGTAGGAGGAATATGCCCACTCTCTTCCTGTTATTCATCAATGATCTTTCCATAACAATCTGTCCTATCCACTCATCCACTGACGACTCCACTCTACATTATTCAACTTCTTTCAATAGAAGGCCATCCCAACAGGAATTACAAGACTCCAGACTGGAGGGTGCAGAACGCTTAACCTCAGACCTTGATATCATTTCCGAGTGGGGTGAAATGAACCTGGTGTCCTTCAATGTCCCCAAAACCCAATTTCTTCACCTATCAACTCGACACAATCTTCCAAACACCTATCCCCTATTCTTCGACAACACTCAGCTGTCACCATCTTCAACACTAAATATCCTCGGTCTATCCTTAACTCATTCTTCGACAACACTCAGCTGTCACCATCTTCAACACTAAATATCCTCGGTCTATCCTTAACTCAAAATCTTAACTGGAAACTTCATATCTCCTCTCTCACTAAATCAGCTTCCTCGAGGTTGGGCGTTCTGTATTGTCTCTGCCGGTTCTTCTCCCCCGCCCAGTTGCTATCCATATACAGGGGCCTTGTCCGCCCTCGTATGGAGTATGCATTTCACGTGTGGGGGGGCTCCACTCACACAGCTCTTCTGGACAGAGTGGAGTCTAAGGCTCTTCGTCTCATCAGCTCTCCTCCTCTTACTGATAGTCGTCTTCCTCTTAAATTCCGCCCGTGTTGCCTCTCTTTCTATCTTCTACCGTTATTTTAACGCCGACTGCTCTTCTAAACTTGCTAACTGCATGCCTCCCCCCCTCTCCCGCAGCCTCGCCACACACGACTTTCTACTCAAACTCATCCCTATATTGTCCAAACCCCTTACGCACGAGTTAACCAGCATCTTCACTCTTTCATCCCTCACGATGGTAAACTCTGGAACAATCTCCTTTCATCTGTATTTCCTCCTGTGTATGACTTGAACTCTTTCAAGAGGAGGGTATCAGGACACCTCTTCTCCCGAAATTGATCTATCTTTCGGCCACTCCTCTAACTCTTTTTGGAAGCAGTGAGAAGTGGGCTTTTTTTTTTTTTCATTATTGATTCCTTTTTTTATGCCCTTGAACTGGGTTAATAGAGAAAGCCGGAGGGTGTCATGGCTCATGAAAAGTTTTGACATGAGCTGCAAGTAAATCCAACTTCTTTATCTCTAAAAACCTGTGATGGTATTAGTTCACAGTCTTTGTGATACCAATCATGGCATTTTCGACACTGAGCCATATCCCCTCCAACTGCTCTTGGAAAATATGGTTGGCGGCACAAACAGAAAAGGCTATATCTTTTAAATTTCCTTAAAAATTTTCCTTTTCTACGGCGAAGCTGTGAGGGGAACGGGGCCAGGTATTCCTGCTGAAAACATTCTAAAAGATGGTCCCTCATGCTGCCTTGCTCCCATTGACATAAAGATGGATCCTGGCCTACACAAAGAGAAGCTGCAGCTGCAATAGCAAAAAGCCTACAATCTGAACTTCCTTGCTGTCTCTGGAAGCTTTCCCAGACCAGCTCCATTACTGGTCCTTCATAATGCAGCATTCCGGCAATACTTTTCAGGAGATTAGGCTCTGTAAGAATAAACCAAAGCATTGAGGTATGTGTGCATGACGTGTGTGTGTGTGTGTGTGTGTGTGTGTGTGTGTGTGTGTGTGTGTTTACCTAGTTGTAGTTTTACAGGGCCTGGGCTTACGTTCATGTGGTCCCGTCTCCCTATCTGTATTTGTCAAGCTTTTCCTTAAAGTTTCACACACTCTTCGCCGATACTACTTCCAAATCTCTATGTTTCTTTGCGGGAAGCTATATTTCTTTAAGTCTCTCAAGCAGCTTCCTTTCCTCAGTTTTTTACTGTGTCCTCGTGTGTTGCTGACATTTCTTCCTTCTCTTAACAGTAACTCCTCATTGTCTACTTCTTCCATTTTGATAAAAAAAAAATTATATTTGTATTAGGTCTCTCCTTTCTCTTCTTTCTTCCAGTGTGTGTGTGTGTGTGTGTGTGTGTGTGTGTGTGTGTGTGTGTGCATTTACCTATTTGTAGTCTACCGGGCCCGAGCTAAGCTCTAATAATCCCGTCTCCATATTTAATATTCACCCAGACTTTCTTTCATGTGTGCGTGCGTGCGCGTGTGTGTAGTCTACCGGGTCCGAGCTAAACTCTAATAGTCCCATCTCCATATCTACATTCAATGAGCCTTTCCTTCATTTGTTGGACACTGTGTGTGTGTGTATGCTTACGTGCGCATGGGTGGTTCTCTCACCTGGTTCTCTCACCTGGTGGGCTTCCCAGAACCCGGTAGACACAGGGCCCAAAAGGAAGCCGCACTCTGCTGATGCGCCAGCCCGACTAGCTCAATAACCTCCGTACATACAAATACATGTGCTATAGACAGAGCTGGAATTGTGCATCATGTGCAGCAAAGTAAATAATCAATTAATAATATGTAAATGAACAAACTAAAATGTAAGAAGTCTGTCACCGAGATGAGCAGCAAGGGATGCTTTGAATGCCGAGAGTGAATTAGCTGAAACAACATGCTGGGGAAGAGAGTTCCACAGCGAAATACCTCTGACGTTGAAGAACCTCTTGCGGATCTCTAATTCAGTTATTATGCGTGCAACCTTATATTGATGGCCTCTTGTGGTGCCTAGAGGTGGACTGACAAACATATCCTCGGGGGCAACAGCACAGAAACCGTGAAATATTTGCCAATACTTAACCATGTCATGTCGTAGCAGCCGACCATGGACAGAGTACAAGTCCAAAGCCTTCAGTCTCTGGGAATAACTTAGATGCTCCATACCTCTAATGTTCCTCAAGTGAGTTGAGATCAGTAATATATCCCAGATTCCACACAGCTGAACAATATTCAAGTAAAGGCCGAATGTGCGTCACATAAATAGGGACAAGAAAGGTAGCATCGCGGTTAACTGAAGATTTAAGTAGATTTTGAGCCATGCAACCTGCTTTCTGGACGACGTTCTGTATGTGCTGGTGAATTTTCAAGGAAGAATCGACATTAACCCCAAGGTCCATTGCAGAATCTTTAACAGGAATAGGAATGCCATTTAGATAGTACATCCCAGAGGCCGGTAAACCTGACAAGTCCACGGTCCGCCTCTAGAATTTGACAACTACACATTTATTAATGTTCATGGATAAACCCCAAGACAATGCAACTTTGTAAAGATTATCAATATCTCTTTGACAAGAAGCCATGTTTTGGTGAGCAGTATGCACACAGTTAGTCTCAAGTGAAATATACAATTTAAGGTCATCAGCAAAATTTTTTGTATGGGAACTAATGTCATGAGTAAGAAAGTTAATATATAGAAGAAATAGAAGTGGACCAAGAACTGAACCCTGGGGCACTCCACTGACCACATCGCAAGGACGACTCAGCTGACGATCGACTACAACATTCATAGCCCGAGATTTTAAAAACTCCCTTATCCAGCCCAAAAGCTTGCCTGTAATACCCGATTTCCTAAGCTTATCCAACAAAATGTCAAGACATACTGTGTCGAAGGCCTTAGAAAAGTCAAAAAGAATGAGATCAACATTTGTACCCCGGTCCATGGCACAAGTAACATCATTGTATGTCCGCAGCAGCTGCTTCTCTGTGGATCTGCCTGGACGAAAACCAAACTGCTCATTGCACAAAATGTTATTACTTGTGGCATAATCAAAAATAAATTTACATAACATACGCTCAAGAGATTTCACACAGACTGATGTCAGCGATACTGGTCTATAATTTAAAGGATCATGTCTAATCCCCTTCTTAAAGATTGGCACAATCAAGGACCTCTTCCATATGGATGGTAGAGTGCCTGTGTCCAGAGAAGATCTGAAAATGAGCCATAAAGGGTAAGAAAGTTCATCTTCACAAGATTTAAGCAAACAAGGATGGAGCTCGTCTGGTCCCATTGACGACGACACATCGAGATCTGAAAGTACAGCAGTGACAGAATCCAATGAGATATCAATGTGGAATCAGGAATTTCCTGCACATAAACTGAGGAAAATGCCGCAGCGAAAATATTAGCCATGCCCTCTGCCTGGTTGATGACATTACCATTGTCTGACATTAGTAGACCAACTCGAGGTTTGCCCACCTTCTTCTGGCGTATATATGAATGAAAAACCTTTGAGTTGTGTAAAGATTTGTCTACAATTGACGCAACATACTCCGCCTGCTTTGCTAAGGTAAAATTCCGATACTGGAGGTTAGCCACCTGAAAAAGACTTAATGCATCAGTGGCCTCACCAGAATTCCTTCCTAAACGAGAACGTATTGTCTTGTATTGTATCCACAGCATATGGCGTCTCCTCTTCAAAGCTTGAGGCGGGCGAACCTGCCATTTAGGGGAATGAGCACCTGCCTTGATGGTAGAGGAGGGAATGTATATATCAATTAAAGGCATCAAAATATTAAGGAAACGTGAAAACATCTGTTCGACATTAAGGTGTAGAAATTCCAAGTCCCAATCAACAACAAACAAGTGGCTACTTATCTGTTGGTATTTACCCTTATGCCAGAGTCTATGACTACATGACATTTGGGATCCCGAAATATCCTGAAAAATGTAACTACAAAGTGTTGGGCTGTGGCTACAACTAGGGAAGGGAGGAAGCACCCGTATCTCACTAACTCTGTCACTCTCACTAGTTAGAATAAGGTCTAGTGTGTTGCCAGAAGGGAGAAATGTCGGCTCAGTAACCCACTGAGTAAGCACAAGATAATTAAAACAATCATAGAATTGGCGATCCCTGAATGATAACCCAAATGAAACCAAATCCCTTTCCCAGTGAATTGAAGGCAAGTTGAAATCACCCAACAACACTACATCCTTACCCAAGCAAAATTCATAAAGAAAGTTAAGAAGTTGTTCATCATCCCCAAAAGTGTTAGAAGGTGGACGATAAATAGTAACAACATACAAATCATAATCTGAAAAGTAGGCCACTACCACATTAGGTACTTGAACAATTATCTCCGTGAAGCTGAGATACGATCTCAAATACATACAGACCCCGTGCTTATGTATATTACCTAAAACATCCTTCCTTAACAACACATAATTAGGAATATCAACAAATGAACTAGGGGTAGAAGAAAGCAGCCACGATTCACTAATACCCAAAACAGAAACATCATGATCCTGCAAAAAAGAATTCAAATAATTAGTTTTATTTACAATTGAATTAACATTAGCATGTGCAATATACAATTTAGTAACACCATCACAGGTACCATCACCCAGAGACCCATCTAACGAGGCAAAAAATTAGCCAGGGTCCGTGACTGTGGGGTCTCAGAGCTCCGAGACTCATCAGCAGGTGCTCGCTCTCCATTGGCAGCCTCACGCCTCGCTCGCAATTCCTGACGCTGTCTGTAAGTAAGATCTCTATGAATATAAAGTGAAGTGAACCGATCAGACTGCTTCAGCCTGGGGGATGCAGCCAGTAGGGATTTTTTGTCATCCATATTAGGTACTTTCCCCCTAAAAATGCCTTTCTCCCTACTAATGCAGACTGGGTCCTGCAAACTTATCTCTTTGTTGATCAGGAAGAGGGAAGCTTCCTTAAACACATTACAAGCAGAAGACACATCAGAGTTTGGAAGTCCCCGAACAACAACAGAGTCCCGTCTGATGTCACGTTCCCTTACCTCACGAATTTGTTCGCGAATCCTCAAGTCAAGGTCATCCTTGCTTGCAGCTGAGCAGACTGGGTGAGGCAGGGACTGAGCATTAGGCAAATTAGTACTTGACGTCATCAAGGTCCTAACTGCTGTACACAGTGACATTACCATTTCATGTAGTTGTTTGATTGTCTCTGTAAGGTCAGATCCAACGCCAGAGGCACGCCTGGAACTCTTATCAGTAGGGTGGTTGATCCTGCATGACAAGCAAACAAAAAGAATCCCTCTGCCCTCCTGTTTAACGATGGTCTCGATCACCTTGTCCGACATTCCCATACACATAGCCGCCGGGTGAAACCACCCATCACACCGGTCGCAGCCAATGCTATCTTCCCCAACACTGGTGTTACATGAGCCACACAGTGTTAGGGCACACGCACCACCAACCCCAGCAACTGTCTGTCTAGACACAACACTCGAACTAGCCGGGCCAACATCACCAGCAGAGTCAGCACCAACAGAAGAAACGCGCCTCCGACCTCCCGTAGAGGAAGAACGAAGGGCGCCCCTTCCGCGCGCCTCGGGCTTACCTCTGACCATGTCCCCGGGTAACGGTACTGACCACCAAGTGATATAAAGGTGAACAAAATGTGTAGTGGGCCGGTGGGGGCTATGTTCAAAAGAGGTCGGCAGGAGCTCAGGGAAACACATGTGAACACCTCGCCAGTCTGGCGAGTGCATCCATGCATGCGTGTGTGTGTGTGTGTGTGTGTGTGTGTGTGTGTGTGTGTGTGTGTGTGTGTGTACTCATTGGGTGGCTCTGTCAAGACTGTGAGCCTTTGCCCAGCCCAAGCAACTGTCTCACACGAAACATCTCACCTGGATATGCATCATTTCTTCCTTCCTTACTTCATCAACTCTTCACCCAAACATTCATCTCCAATCAATCATCCCCTAACAAGTCCCACGGCGATGGGGCAGGGCGGTGGGGGCAGGTTTGCGTTAGACTGGAAGCCTCTAGTCTGGGTCCTGCACGTTGGGCGGCGCATGTTGGATGGTCGTTGACGGGTGTGCAGGAGTAGCGCTCGTCTCCGGCAGCCGCATGCGTGACTGAGCTGGCCTTTTTAGGATGCCACGCAGCTCACCCTAGTCAAGGGAAGGGCCAAGAAAAGGCGGCCTAAAAATCGTCTATTCCAACATCCCTTTGCTGGCTAACCGCGGTCGGTCGGACAACGTTCAATGCGGTCAACAAATAAAGAAGCAAAAACTTAATTTGAAACTAGCATCCTGGAACACAAGGACCCTTCAGGATCAACCCACGGAAACATCCACAAGACCACCCCGCAGAACAGCTCTGATTGCAAACGAGCCTCAGAGGTACGATGTGGATATTGCTGCCCTAAGTGAGACCCGTTTTCCAGACGAGGATTCCCTAACAGAAGTAGGAGAGGGGTACACTTTTTTCTGGAAAGGCTTAGCAAGAGATGCACCAAGAATTCACGTAGTGGGATTTGCCATCAAAACCAAACTTCTGATCAGACTGCCTGAAGGCCCCACTGGTATCAACGAGCGATTAATGACTTGGCACATTCCCCTCAACAAAAACAGATATTTGACCCTAATAAGTGCATATGCACCCACATTAGTCACTGATGAGGCCACAAAAGACACATTCTACAGTGCCCTTGATGCCACTCTGAAAAACATCAGCAAAACAGACAAGGTGGTGCTCATGGGTGACTTTACTGCACGTGTCGGGAATAAATGGGAATTCTGGGGTGGTGCCCTTGGCCGTCATGGCACAGGCAAGATGAACAGCAATGGCCTCAGACTTCTGCCACTTTGTGCAGAACATGAACTTAGTATTACTAACACCGTCTTCCAGCAGAAAGACAAGTACAAAAATACATGGAAACACCCAAGATCAGGTCACTGGCACATGCTTGATTACATTATAACCAGACAATGCCACACAAATGATGCCACTTTAACACGAGTTATGAGAGGGGCAGAGTGCTGGACTGACCACCGTCTTGTCAGAGCTCAGTTTAAATTTCAAATCCGGCCTCCTATTTACAAACAAGCCCCAAAAAAGAAGCTAAATTGTGCTGCACTGAAGAGCCCAGGAATCAGGGACTCCTTCCGTGCTAGTCTGGCTACTTGTCTCTCTTCACCCACAACGCAAGCAGAGGACCCTGGCCATCGGCTTTAAAAAGCGCTCACACGCCGACTGGTTCGATGAGAACAATGAGGCCATACACCAGCTCCTAAATGAAAAACGCAAGGCTCATGATGCCCTTCTTGCAAATCCTCAATCTATTGAATTAGCCCGCAGATGGAAAGACCTTAGGGCTGAGGCCCAGCGCAAGATACGTGAGATGGAGAACTGTTAGTGGGTTTAAAAGGCACGTGAAACTCCAGCCTTTGCTGATAATAACAATATGCAAGGTTTTTATAATGCCCTGAAAACCATCTATGGGCCTAGGAAAAACACCCTTTCCCCGGTCCAGTCAGCAGATGGGGCAGCTATATACAAAGAAAAGACAGAGATACTAAATCGCTGGGCTGAACACCTCCAAGTACTATTGAATCATCAAAGCCCGTATGATGAGGAACTTCTTGATGGCCTACCAAATCTTCTAATTATCCATAACTTAAACAGACCTCCACAAATGCACGAACTAATCAGCGCTATCAAAAGCCTGAAAGATAATAAAAGCTGTGGCCCTGACGAAATCCCGGGAGAGATTCTAAAACAAGGAGGTTACTTACTAAAGCTACATTTACTGGAGTTTATTCAGAACCTATGGGAAGAGGACCAAATCCCTAAATCCTGGACTGATGCCACAATTATCCCCGTTTATAAGAACAAAGGAGAAAGGAACGACTGCAACAACAGCCGAGGAATTTTCCTACTCTCAGTGGCCGGCAAAGTACTAGCCAGAATCATGCTCTCCCGCCTGGTGATGCATATATCAGAGGAGGTGCTGCCTGAGTCCCAGTGTGGGTTCAGAAAGGAGAGAGGAACCATTGACATGATATTCTCTCTGAGACAAATCCAGGAAAAATGCATCGAACAGAACAAAGATCTTTTTATAGCTTTTGTGGATTTAACCAAAGCTTTTGATACAGTGCCCCGGGAGCTTCTCTGGAAAATTCTCCTGAAATATGGAGTACCAGAGAAGTTCCTTAAGATAATACAATTGTTCCACTCTGGCATGGAAGCGAAAGTTAGAATTTGTGGCAGGGAATCAACACCTTTTCCTGTAGATATGGGGGTAAAGCAGGGGGACGTCTTGGCCCCGGTGCTCTTCAACCTCTTCATATCCGTAGTAATGAGGCTCCTGCAGACCACTCTCAGAGAGGAAGACGGGGTCCAAATAGAATACCGACTGGACGGGAGTCTATTCAACATCCGAAGACTCCAAGCACACACCAAAACAACCACACAACAGGTAGTGGACTTACAGTATGCAGATGACGCTGCCCTTGTAGCTCACACAGCTGACTCTATGCAACGCATTTTGGACTCATTATCCTCTATCTATCAAGCTTTTGGACTCCAAATAAACACACGCAAAACTGAAATTGTAGTCCAGCTGTCAAATCAAGATCAAAACATACCATCTTTTAATATCAATGGAGCTGAGTTACATACTGTTCCTTTTTTTTAAATACTTTGGCAGCATCGTTTCTCCCACCATTAAGATGGACAACGATGTTATCGACAAAATTAGTAATGCTTCACGTTCCTTTGGCACATTAAGGTTCAAAGTTTTTGACAACAAACATCTGACACTACCAACCAAAATCCAGGTATATGAAGCTGTATGCATCTCTACATTGCTGTACGGTGCTGAGACATGGACCATCTACCGAGGTCACCTAGCACAACTGGAGCGTTTCCACATCTCGTGTCTCCAAAAGATCCTAGGCCTCACATGGAAAGACCGAGTGCCACACACACAGATCCTTGAACATACAAAAAGCGTGAGCATCGAGGCCATGATTGCCAAACGGCAGCTTCGCTGGCTTGGCCATGTTATCCGCATGCCAGAGGAATGACTGCCAAGAAAAATACTATATGGGCAACTGCAAAACAGCCACCGAGGACCCGGTGGCCCCAAAAAGAGGCTTAAGGATCACATAAAATTGACATTAAAGAAATGCATGATAACGCCCTCCAACCTGGAGACTCTCGCAAACAATCGCACCACCTGGAGGGCAAAGATCAAGCAAGGGGTTGCTGTCACGGAACAGAATCGCACAACCCAACGTGCGCTAAAAAGACAACGGCGCCATGTCAATAGAGAAGCCCCTGTAGCACCGAACCCCCAGTGGATATGTCCAACCTGTGGGAAGGTGTGCAACTCAAGGATTGGACTGGTGAGCCACACGAACGCTCACAGACGGCGGGAGCTCCAACTACAGTAACACCTCATCTTTCATCGCATCATCCTAGGAGGAAATGAAAGTCGTCATCGGATGCGACGGACTGCAATAAGTAAGTAAGTAAGTAAGTGTGTACTATGCTATGCTATCATAAATTTTAACCTGTCCTGCATCACACCCAATGGATGTTACGCAGATCCAATGGTTTTGATTGATGTGAAGAATTTGCACAAACTTCCCCTCAGATGTCCCTAAAAATCCACCATTCTCTATTTTTTGGAACAGCAGAGTATCCCTGTCACTGCTCTTTCCTTTGACCCTAGTGAAGACAATGGTGATTTGGAGGAGTGCTGGTGAGGTTGGTAGTGGTTGAGGCACTGACAGCAATGATGGTGATGGTGTTGAAGCAGGTGCACAGAGGGGTACAGGTGGTAGTAGTGGTGTTGGCACAAGTACATTGGGGGAAACAGATAGTGAAAGTGATGATGGTGGTGGTGAGGGTGTCTGAGCAGGTGCTACATCAGAAGTGAGGGGTGGAGGTGGTGGTGGTGTTGGAGCAGGTGTTGGTGGTGTTGGTGGTGTTGGTGGTGTTGGAGCAGGTGGTGGTGGTGTTGGAGCAGGTGGTGGTGGTGTTGGAGCAGGTGGTGGTGGTGTTGGAGCAGGTGGTGGTGGTGTTGGAGCAGGTGGTGGTGGTGTTGGAGCAGGTGTTGGTGGTGTTGGAGCAGGTGGTGGTGGTGTTGGAGCAGGTGGTGGTGGTGTTGGAGCAGGTGGTGGTGGTGTTGGTGGTGTTGGAGCAGGTGGTGGTGGTGTTGGAGCAGGTGTTGGTGGTGTTGGTGGTGTTGGAGCAGGTGGTGGTGGTGTTGGAGCAGGTGTTGGTGGTGTTGGTGGTGTTGGTGGTGTTGGAGCAGGTGGTGGTGGTGTTGGAGCAGGTGGTGGTGGTGTTGGAGCAGGTGTTGGTGGTGTTGGAGCAGGTGGTGGTGGTGTTGGAGCAGGTGGTGGTGGTGTTGGAGCAGGTGGTGGTGGTGTTGGAGCAGGTGGTGGTGGTGTTGGAGCAAGTGTTGGTGGTGTTGGAGCAGGTGGTGGTGGTGTTGGAGCAGGTGGTGGTGGTGTTGGAGCAGGTGGTGGTGGTGTTGGAGCAAGTGTTGGTGGTGTTGGAGCAGGTGTTGGTGGTGTTGGAGCAGGTGGTGGTGGTGTTGGAGCAGGTGGTGGTGGTGTTGGAGCAGGTTATAAGTTTAGCAGGTTTGGAGTTAAAGTCTTTGCTCAAATTGTCTTTTTACTGGTTTTGTGGCTCACACGCTCCGTGTAAGCCACAAAACCAGTAAAAAGACAATTTAAGCAAAGACTTTAACTCCAAACCTGCTAAACTTATATTGGTGGCAGCGGTTACAAAGTGATTACAAAGCGATTACAAAGGATTTATCATAAAATAATACTGGCCTACACAAAGTGCCTCAAATTCCGTGGTGACTCCGTTGGCAACGACTCAGTGAACCAGTGTGAACTCAAGCACAACCTCTCTACAATTACGGGATTACTACACTCCCTATGAGACAACTACAAGCCCCATAGCTAGTACTTGCACCTACGTCAGGTCACCACCTACATTGAATCACCAAAACAACAATCTGTGCCACCACTCAGCAAACGTCCGTAACAAGTCAACCCAAAAATCCCACCTCAATTAACGGGATTAACCCCTGCCGAACTCCCCCAACCCTGTATCTTCACAGTCACAAGAGGAGGAAGAGGAAGCCATATTCGTCTTGACAAGGTAGTAGCCGCGGCCAGGCAGCTCAATTCAACGCGTCAGCAGTCTGCGTCAGCGTGCCGTCAATCAAAGCATCGGCAACACCCACCCCCGGCTAGTGGAACACGCCGCACAATTTTGGTTTGTCACCTGAACTATCACTCAAGTAAGACGAAACGTTGTTCCATAATTTAGTACATGTACCGTCGAAACCCCCCACTTCAAATAACATTCTCACCCTCGTCTCCCATTTTCCACTAATTTAACCTAATATAATCGCCATTTCATTTGTTCTTAATCCCTTACACGGATTACATTTAAATTCCTATCCCTACTCTCTTGTAATCCATACCGTTCGCCTTCAGCGCTCCTCCCCTCCCCGTTCACCAGCCCTACCCCTCTTTCGCCTGCGGCAGCCACGTCTTGCTGATCCCAGTGATATGTGTCGCCATCTGCACATCTGCTGATCCCAGTCATTTATGCCCTTGTACCGAACCAATCTTTCCTCAAGCGAACTCACGACTGCTTCACACCCAAGGTATCTTACCATTTCCTTACGGATTACCTACGAATCTTCCTATAAACTTCCCTTTAATCTTACTTAAAATTTCCCTTCCTATAATTTTCCTTATATACGTCCTAATATCTCCCCTACATTACAGCTTGTGCCGGAGAGCAGAGAGAAGTGAGTTAACCCACATCTCCTGCGTCCCAGTCTCCCCCCTCACCATACATCAGCCATACCATCCTGCTCTGGTCTCCTTACAAATGCATCGGACGCAGCTAAGTGACTCCCCCGTCTAACTCCCCATGTCCCAGGATCGAAAATTGGAAGAGGCTCTATCCTCTGACTTCAGCGGTTTAACGTTTGGTAATCCCCATCACACAGTCCTCCGTTCAGGAGCTGCTTATCCAAAACCTATTCCCCCAGCACCCCCATTACCTCCTGCAAAGAAGCTCCCCTCAGACTTTTCACCAGAGCCTTCCCAGACTACTTCCTCTTCCCAGACAGAACAGCACCAAAGTGACACAACCATGAGTGACAAACCTCAAAACGTCATTTTAAGGGGCGAGGATAAAAATCCAAAATATACGGGCTCAGAGGAGACCGGCCCCGACCTCCTAACTCACCTGCAGAGGGTAGAGGATGCTTTTACCAAATTCCAATATACAAATGAAAGGGAGAAATTGGCCCACCTTTACGACAGCATCCACACGGGCCCTTGTCGGGCTCAATCCATTATAAAAAGTGACGCATTCAAGAAAGCCGAAACATATGATGAAGCGAAAGCAAATCTCATCAGCCATTTCGGCTCCACATGCAAACAGGGTGCCCTGTCAGTCTTGTTCCGCCTAGCGGCTACCTACCGTCCCAAAATAAAGGCTAATATTGCAGTGGACGACTGTTTAGGCGTCGCGGGTGGAGCCTTCACAGAGTTTGAAACCCAATTCCGTCACTCCCCGTGGACTACCGATGAGACAATGAACCTTGAGGATGTGTGCCGCCTTTTCTCATACTTTATCTTTCTCCTCAATTGCACGGAGACACTCTTCAAAGAGTTACAAAAGGAAGAACCCCTACCAAAAGGTAGAACCCTTTTCAAACACATCAGTCCCCTGTCGGGACGAGAGCCACCAACAGAACCCCCATCCTCAGCGGTGAGGGGCGTCAAAATTCAGAGGGGGCGTCCCCAAAGTCGCTCCCCGGCCGGAGCTCAGACCCCTAGGAACCGCTCTGCCACACCCCGCGGCCGCCGCCCTTACAATAGAGGCAGGGGTCACGGGCGTGGCTATAACACTCAATATTGTTACAACTGCAGAATCACAGGACACCATACACGTAATTGCTGGTACGGCAGCAACACCCAACAGTCAAATCAATATTGTTCCTACCATAAGACATCAGGCCATAACACCAAGGATTGCCGCGCGAGGCCCCGGGGAGGTACCTCGTCGGGGGAAGCCTCGCGCGCCACGTCTCCCGCAATAACATAGGCTCAGGTACAAAATCACACCAGGTGTGTGGTATTCATACAACACCCCCAACCCGCACACCTTTAAACAAACCAAGTACATCCACAGCTCATTTTGACATTGAAACCCAACCTACGGATGTTGAAACCACTACCATGAAACACCATCGCATCGCTCTTTATCCCCAATCCTCCCTTGCCATGACTGTCCCTGCTCAGTGTAATGGTCACCAAATTAGTGTTTTCATGGACACAGGGGCATGTCCCAATATCATAAACATCGGTACATTGCGTGCCTTACATGACGCAAAGACAACCTTGGTATTGGAACCTCCCTGCCTAAAATTAAGTGGACTAGATGACACATCATTTAAAGTAGTTGGACACACCCCCTTGTCTATCCAGTTGGCTAACTCCCTGTCCCCGATTACAGCCACCTTTCATGTGTGTCATGGTTTGAATATCCCAGGTGATATTCTTTTGGGTCTTCAATCTATGCGGGAACACTGCTTATCCCTAGCTCCAGCAGAAGCTTGTGTTTACCAACATGAAACACCAATTAGGACACTCACGGCCCCAAAGCCATTATTGTGCACTTCTCCCTCCGCCGATGGAGAATATACTCATCTTTCTAGCGTGGCCCAGCGGTCACTGGTTGATAATTCATCTCCAGCAGTGCATGTTATTAAGGAACAAAGTGCATCATCCTCCAATACATTACCTCCCTCTCCCTCTTCTTCCTCTTCGCAAGAGCATTTAAGGGTCCACGGCGTTCTGGCGAATGACGTCACGTTAGAAGGACGTGGATCAGCTATGCTTCAAATGCGTCTTGCTGGTATAAGTGATGAATGTGAGGCTATCTGTATGAGTGAGAGCTTGAAGATGAATGCCATGACTATGGAGGATGCACTTTGCAAAGTAGATAAAAATGGTCAAACCTTCCTAATAATGCACAACTCATCCCCATACGTACGCAAGTTCCGTCAAGGGACATGCGTCGTTGACTTTGAAGTTCTACCTGAACGCATAGGTAGCGTACAGGAATCAGAGATCATCTCCCCCTCTGAGATCTTGCGGAGTGATCATCATAAACAAAAAGTAAATGATTATCTAGCTACTCATCTCGAAGATCTGGCTTTTCCAGAAGCAAGGGAGAAATTGCACAACCTACTAGAGACATACCACTCCATTGTCAGTCTGCCGGATGATCCTATTGGATCCACAACTGTTTTAACACATACAATACCGGTTGATCCCAATACCAACCCCATCTATGTGCCTGCATACAGAACACCACACTCTCAAAGAGCTATCCTAGATACTGCAGTTAAAGACATGTTAGCATCAGGTATCATAGAACACACTACTTCTCCCTGGAACTTTCCCATTTTCCTTGTGAAGAAGAAAAACGGCCAATTTCGGCCAGTTGTAGACTACAGGAAACTAAATGCTGTTTCGCACCCTCAAAGATACCCCTTACCTCACTTGCAGGATATTTTATGCAGCATGGGCACCAACAACAAGGTTTTCACGACCTTAGATTTAGCAAGTGGCTATTGGCAGGTAGACCTCGATGAGCATAGTAAACCGCTTACAGCCTTCTCTACCCCTTCGGGTCACTGGCAGTTTCGTAAACTCCCCTTTGGAGTTAGTGGTGCGCCACTAACGTTCCAAAGGCTAGTCAACAAAGTCTTGCATGGCCTCCTTGGCAAACAGGTTTTCGCCTTTATAGATGACATCATCATAGTGTCACAGGATGTCGACTCACACATTACCTTACTACAAGAAGTATTTAATCGCCTTTACCAGGCAGGTCTAACTCTGCGTTTCCCAAAATGTCATTTTTTGCGTCCAAGCATCACATACTTAGGCCATGTCCTAGATCAGAATGGTGTACATACGACTCCTGACAAAGTCAAGGCTATTTTTAACTATCCTGTGCCAACAGACGTGAAATCTGTCCGCTCCTTCCTAGGACTGTCCGGGTACTATCGATCCTTTATCAAGGACTATTCACGCATTGCAAGACCCCTCACTCAACTTTTGCGCAAAGACTCCACATTTACATGGGGGGCGGAACATCAGGAAGCTTTTGATTACCTTAGAACAACACTAACATCCCCGCCTGTCCTGGCCTACCCAGACCACACACAAGACTTTTTCCTGTACACAGACGCTTGTGGCAAGGGCCTAGGAGCCGCTCTCATGCAATATGATGTTAGGAATAAATTACAACCTCTAGCATATGCAAGTCGCACGCTCAACAAAGCAGAATCAAACTACAGTACTACCCACCTTGAGGCCCTTGCGGTCGTGTGGGCATTACGTCATTTTCGTGACATCATTTATGGCTACAATATCCATGTCAGAACCGACCACGCAGCCGTGGTGGAATTATTCAATACTAAAACCCTCACGGGAAAATTGGCCCGATGGAGCCTCATTGTCCAAGACTTTAATCCCTCATTTGCTCATGTCCCTGGAGCAGTAAATCATGTAGCGGACGCCCTATCCAGATATGTCGGCGCGATAATGGACATGGATGTAGATCATTTTGAAGACCCAAGTCGAACTCATGACCCAACTTTGAATGATTCCATACGCGCAGCGCAACAAACAGATAACTTCTGTCAACCCATCCTATACTATCTGCAGAGTGGCGACCCCAATTCCTTGCCAACGCTACCTGTACCCTTAACTGACTTTGATCTCAACGACGGCATCCTCGTCAGGAATACATACATCACAACTAAATACGGTCCGCATAGGGAAGTTACACAAATCGTCGTACCAGAAAGCCTAGTCTCTATGATCTTGCATAACATACATTCTTCCCCTCATGCAGGACATCCTGGAAAAAGTAGAGCTTTGATGCAAGCCCGTTTGTTATATTATTGGCCACGTATGCGGCTCGACATCATTGATTACATCAACAACTGCCACACTTGTGCAGAAAATTATGGATCCATTACTCAGCAAGTCCCCATCAAAAGCTATCCCATACCTTTAGAGCCATGGGATACCATTGCTATTGACCTATTAAAATTACCCCAAACTACTGAAGGCCACAAATACCTATTGGTTGCCATTGATCATTTCAGTCGTTTCTCGGTTCTAGTTCCCATAGTGGACAAGCAAGCAACTACTGTGGCTAAAGCTCTCATTGATGAAGTCTTTTGTAAATATAACACCCTAAAGTCCTCATCTCAGATAATGGCACAGAATTTAACAATAAAATCTTGGAGGCAATCTGCAGGGAATACCAAGTTGATAAGGTAAATACCATGGCTTATCATCCAGCTTCCAATGGCATGGTCGAGCGACACAATCGAAAAATCATTCAGACACTTCGCTCTCTGGTCGGTGATGTCTCAGTAACTTGGCACGAATGGATGCCTCAGGTAATGGCTTCTCTTAACTCATCTCTCCATAAATCAATAGGTGACACACCTCATTTTGTCATTTTTGGCCAGGACCATCGATTGCCATACTCATTCCTCCTCAAAGAGGACACACCCATCTATAATTTTGATGACTACGTTCGAGTCAGAGGGACAGACTTCCAGAAGATCTATAAACGGGTTACCTCCAACATCGAGGATAGCAAGGCTGCCATGAATGCGTCGCAATGGAAATCAGCAACCGACAAATTATTGGTCATAGGGGACATTGTCTATTTAAAAATTCAGGAACCCAAAAACAAACTAGCACCTCGCTTTGAGGGACCCTACCGCGTACTGGCCTACGACAAGGGGAATAAGGTCAAGATCCGCCACCTGACTACCTTGGAAACAAAGCTTGCACACCTAGACCACCTAAAACGCACTAACCGACCTTCTTCCTCAACCTGTGAGGCGTCGACCCCTGCGCCTGACGACCCTTTAACGACACCGACAAATACTCCAGGCCCAGCTGAGGTGGACACTACCAACGACTACAGGAAGAAACTAAGATCATACACATCTGCAAACTGATGCATTTGTACGGAGAACCATCTTCATCCCTTAGTGTCCCTTCTCTTCTCTCACATTTTTTTTTTTACCTTATCCATCCACTAACCACCTTCTATTCTCTCCCCCAGTTGCGATGCTACTCCCTTGCCTATGTGTCTTGGGAGGTGTTCTCCTGGTCCTCCCCACAAATGCCACGAAGCAGCCCTCCTATGAGCAACACCTACGTGTGGGGGCAATCGTGGAGCCAGACGGCCCCGTGATGGTGGTGGAGGATGTGGTCGATGTCCGCATTACCCTATGCGATTTTCAAAAGCTGGAGCGACTCCATATACCCCAGTTCCGGCGCCAGATCCAGCAAGCGGAAGCGGTTCTCCAGCAGACATCGGACACAGTTCATAAACTAAACCATCCACTCACGCTGACATATTTCTCTACTCTCATGCTATCTTTCCTAAATATCCAACAATCCTTTGATAGTCTGCTAAAATGGACCCCTTTTTCAACTTACCTTAAAACACCAGTAGCCCACGCCAGGTCCAAGCGTGGTCTCATCGACATTGGTGGGAGATTGTTAAAAGGCCTCATTGGTACAGCTACAGAAGCCGATGTTGCTGAAGTTCACGATCAGTTAGACAAATGGGGTACTATTTTGAATAACCAGGCCATTGTTCTCAGTTCCCAAAACAAAGCTATTGAGACGGTTGTTAGGACTCAAAAAGTTATCATAGACCGCCTCAACAACTTCACATCCCTCATAACCCAGCTTCAGCAGGTCCAACACCAGTACTTATTGGCTCACCATTTGGCTGTAATGGCAGCAAACCTCAGAGCTGTCTACCTTGCAATCACAAATTTTAAATTAGCACTGCAGGACACATTTACACTGCTCCGAGACGTGTTAGATGGTGTTGGTGGTGTTGGAGCAGGTGTTGGTGGTGTTGGAGCAGGTGGTGGTGGTGTTGGAGCAGGTGTTGGTGGTGTTGGAGCAGGTGTTGGTGGTGTTGGAGCAGGTGTTGGTGGTGTTGGAGCAGGTGGTGGTGGTGTTGGAGCAGGTGGTGGTGGTGTTGGAGCAGGTGGTGGTGGTGTTGGAGCAGGTGGTGGTGGTGTTGGAGCCGGTGGTGGTGTTGGAGCAGGTGTTGGTGGTGTTGGAGCAGGTGTTGGTGGTGTTGGAGCAGGTGGTGGTGGTGTTGGAGCAGGTGGTGGTGGTGTTGGAGCAGGTGTTGGTGGTGTTGGAGCAGGTGTTGGTGGTGTTGGAGCAGGTGGTGGTGGTGTTGGAGCAAGTGTTGGTGGTGTTGGAGCAGGTGGTGGTGGTGTTGGAGCAGGTGGTGGTGGTGTTGGAGCAGGTGGTGGTGGTGTTGGAGCAAGTGTTGGTGGTGTTGGAGCAGGTGTTGGTGGTGTTGGAGCAGGTGGTGGTGGTGTTGGAGCAGGTGGTGGTGGTGTTGGAGCAGGTGGTGGTGGTGTTGGAGCAGGTGGTGGTGGTGTTGGAGCAGGTGGTGGTGGTGTTGGAGCAGGTGGTGGTGGTGTTGGAGCAGGTGGTGGTGGTGTTGGAGCAGGTGGTGGAGCAGGTGTTGGTGCTGGTGTCTCAGCTCCTGCCTCCCAGTAAAGGCTAAGATTCTTGATGTTCAGCTGCTGAGTCTTCTTATCATCAAGGGACTGAATGGTACAAACTCCCTTTTCTGTAAGTGCAGTTACAGTGAAGGGACCAAGCCATTCCCTTTGGAGTCTGTCACCTTTCCTACCCTCTTTTCTGCAGTTTTTCTTCTTAACTTTATCCCCAACACTAATAGCAAATGTCTGGTACCCTTTCTTTTTCGTAGCAAAGTCTGCTTTCATTTTCTTCTGGGCTTTTTCAATATTGGAATGAACCTAAAATAAGAAAGTTAGTATTATTAAATAGCATAGGTTCAGTTTTAGGTCTGCTTTTATTTTTTATATACCTATATCAATGACATAGACAATGGGATAACCAGTGACAGGTAAATTCGCAGTTGACACCAAAATAGCACGCACTATTAGGACAAGGGAGGATACTAGAGCACTGCAGGAGGATCTCAACAAACTATCAGTTTGGTCAGAGAAATGGCAGAGGAATTTTAACATCACCAAGTGTAGCGTACTAAGCGTAGGAACACCAATGCATTACACGGGTATAGTTTAGACTCCACAGCGATAGGCTGGGTAGAGTGTGAAAGGGATTTGGGAGTGTTTGTGAACTCTGACCTCAAACTAAGTAAGCAACTTATTAGTGTGAGGAATAGGGCTAACAGGGTATTAGGCTTTATTAACAGGACGGTAACCAACAAAAGTGCAGAGGTTATCCTCAGACTATTTAGCGTTAATTAGGCCACATTTAGATTATGCTGTCCAGTTTTGGTGACCGCACTACAGAATGGACATCAACTTGCTAAAATCAGTTCAGAGGAGGAGGATCAAGATGATTCAGGGACTGAGGAACCTCCCATGTCAAGATAGTGTGAGGCAAATAACCATAATTATCTAATTAGTTTTCACCTGTATCAGGCTCATGCCTTGCAGGCCTTTGTACGTGGGCAATAACCGTAAGACCCTAGGTTGGGAATGGTTGTTTATATTATATTAAATAGTTGGCATTCAATCGATGGTTGACTGCTGCCACGTCAGACCACTGCCACGTCAGCCTACGGCTTTCATCGGTAGTTGGGGTGCCGGAGTTAGTTAGTTGTGTTCTGGAAGCGGAGGTGGCAAGGTGTTGGTCTTTCGTGGGTAGCGGCCATACATAAATATTGTTCTAGTTTTTATTTTGTAACATAAGCTTTAGTTGTGTGAGGACGTATTAATTGTTCATTGTGGTGTGAATTTATTTGTGAAGTGAGTTATGGCTCGAAAGCTGGAAATCAGATAGCCGGTGTGTGGTGCTGTACCCATATGTTTCCACTTTTATGTTGTATAGTTTTATTCTGTGTCTTAAGTGCTTGGTCTCAGTAAATGCAAGTGTTTTAGTGTCGGTTTGTTTCAGTTTGCCTTTAAGGCGTATGATAATTGGTACACCCCTACGGTTGTATAACTAAAGTAAGTTCTAGCCGGTGGTGTAACAAATTGGGGGCCTGTCCGGGATCCATCTATTGCAATAGAGAATACGTGCATAATATTAAGATGAATGTACAAAAGTTCATTGATAATCCATCATTAGAGTTTTTGAGTGCAGGTACATTAAGAAAGGATGAGTGAATTGCTTTGGCAGAGCATTACGAAATTACTGTTAGGAAAAGTTGGAGGAAGATTCAGATTAAGAACGCTGTGATTAAAATGCTGGTAAATACTAGTGTTATTAAGGAGGAGGCCTTACATTTGTGTGAGGAGGAGGGGGCTACCTGTCTCAGTGAAAATGCACTGAGAGCTTTGGAGTTAGAGGTTGAGCAGCGGAAGTTGGAAGACAGAGAGAAGGAGAGATTTCAGTTGACAATGCTTGAAAAGAAATCTGAAATGGACCTTATTGGAGAGCAGGCATTTGATGTGGCAAAGTGTTGTAAATTTGTGCCTGTATTTGATGAACTTGATGCTGAGGAATACTTCCTTCAGTTTGAGAATGTTGCCACAAGTTTGTCATGGCCAAAAGGGTATTGGCCCATAATTGCTCAGACTTCCTTTAAAGGAAAAGGGCTCTCAACCTACCTCTCCTTGACGACTGACCAGCAGAAAGATTACAGTATTGTCAAGGAATCTATCCTCCAAGCCTATCAGTTAACTGCAGAATTTTATCAGTCTAAATTTCGTAACTCTGCCAGGACTCCCAATCAGACTTTCATTGAGTATGCACATTTGCTTAGGAAAGTGCATAATAGGTGGAATGCATCTCGTGGAGTAACCACATTTGATCAGTTACGTGAGCTTATGGTACTAGAACAATACTTGAACACTTTGCCATATGATATAAGAGTATATTTATGTGAAAAAGAGGTAGATTCACTTGATAGAGCAGCTTTCTTAGCTGAAAACTATAATCTAAGTCATCAGGCTAACAGAAAGAGTTATCCTGACCAGACCACAACTCGACATGTTGGTAAGCCTTTGAGTACTGATTATGTTGGGAAAAGTGTGAATAGTGCAAGTTTTGACACTAAAATTTGCAATTACTGCAAGAAGCCAGGTCATTTTGTGGCAAGTTGTCCTAAGTTGGAGAAGAAAGATCAGTGTAGGTCTGATATAAAACCTGTTATTAATTATGTCTTTAAACCAGCAGATGTGAGTGATCCTGTTTTAACCACGTCTAATAAGTGTCAACAGCTGCTCCAACCATTCCGATTTGAGGGTAGTGTGTCACCCTCTGAGACCGGTCCGTCCATCCCTGTCAGTATCCTGCGTGATACAGGTGCCTCGCACAGTATTGTGGTAAGGAGTATTGTTCCTTTTGTTGAGGATTTGTACACTGGGGAGTTTGTTGTGCTGAAAGGTATTAATGAATGTACCACACTACCATTATGTAGACTCTACCTAAGGGCTGGCATAATTTTTCAGGCTGTAACTGTTGCAGTGCAGGATTCTTTGCCTGTTGAGGGAGTTAACTTTCTGCTAGGCAACGATATTGCTGGTTGTCGTACAATTCCGGATCCTGTAGTCTGTTCTAATCCCTTAACTTTTGACCCTGCAGTAAAATTGACAGAACAGAATCCTGGATTGTTCCCTTCTTGTATTGTCACTAGGAGCCAATCAATGAACGCTGTCAAGGATACTGATGTTGACCTTGGTTTGGATAAGGTATTCCCTAATGAGGCTATTCATGATGAGATGGTTGAGGAGCCTGTTAGTACTTCCAGTAGTGAGATAAAGTCTTCGGTAGAGATGGGTGATGTTCCTGTGACTCGTGAGATGTTGGTGGAGGCTCAGAGGGCAGATCCCTCTTTAGGAAAACTGTTGGATAGGGAAGTCTCGGAGGCTGAGAGTGAAGATGAGTCGGTCTGTTATTTTCTTAAATCGAGTATTCTTATGAGAAAATTTCATCCTCCAGAAGTCCCCAAAAATGAGACATGGCATATTGTTACCCAGATTATAGTGCCAACATGTTATTGTCACGATCATATAGGTGGTCATCTTGGTGTTAAGAAGACATTGTATAAGATACTGAAGTATTTCTTTTGGCCAGGAGTGAGTTCTGATGTTGCAAAATTTTGTAAGAACTGCCACATTTGTCAGATTGCTGGTAAGCCAAATCAGGTAATACCTCGAGCTCCATTGCAACCCATCCCGGTGGTTTCTGAACCATTTCATAGGGTAATCATAGACTGTGTGGGTCCCTTAGAGAAAACCAGAAAGGGACATCAGTTTTTGCTAACTATCATGGACACTACCACCCGCTATCCTGAAGCTGTGCCCTTGAGAAGCATAACCACCAAATCTATTATTCCCGTCCTTATAAAACTCTTCACGCAGTTTGGTCTCCCTAAAATAGTCCAATCTGACCAAGGCACGAATTTCACTTCCAAGGTATTTAAGGAAGTTTTAGCATCACTAGGAATTAAGCAGCATTTAGCTTCCTGCTATCATCCAGAAAGTCAGGGAGCGCTCGAACGATTCCATCAAACTTTGAAGTCCATGTTAACGAAATATTGTTTGGAGTCTGTTAAGGACTGGGATGAAGGAGTTCCATTAATGTTGTATGCTATCCGTAATACTACACAAGAAAGTCGAGGGTTTTCCCCAAATGAGCTACTCCTTGGAAGAGATGTAAGAGGACCATTAAAATTGTTGCATGAGAGCTGGATAGATGAAGAAAAGGATACCAATCTAAGTGATTATGTGGCAAAATTAAGAGATAGATTAAAGCATATGCAGGAGTTTGCAAGTGAGAATTTGTCAGTTGCGCAGAGAAAAATGAAGGTTCACCATGATGTTTCTGCTGTTGAAAGAGAATTTAATGTGGGAGATAAGGTTTTGTTGTTTTTGCCCATTAGAAAATTCCCACTACAGGCAAGATACCAGGGCCCATATGAAGTGATTGGAAAAGAGGGTAGCCTTAATTACGTAATATCTACTCCAGGGCGTCGTAAAACTAAGAGAGTTGTGATATATACGTAGATTAAGTATAGTATTAAGTATTTATAAGTTATGCATTAATGTTACGTTTTCTTTGTAAGCGCCCAGACAAAACTATGTAGTAACAAGGAATCCTAATCCCTTTATAGAAGTTTTGATACCTTTATACTTTTGTATGTTTATATACTAGGATTGTATACCATATGTAAGTTTCAGCTACATATAGCTCCTAGAGGATTCTACACACACACACACACACACGAGGACACAAGGCGCTGAGATTCAGGGTGTAATGTAGAGCTTACTCAATAAATACTGTGTGCCTCCACGCCTATCCATCCCCCTCAAGACCGACACCACGGACACGTCGACGAGGATGGGATATAACCAGTTGCCACATATTACAGGTACGTTGTAGTGCTGTCAAGAGTAATGAAGTGCTGGTAGACTACAAACACAACAAGTTGTACATGTGAATTTGTTAAAAGAATATTTTTCTAGAGATGATGGCCAGGAAGAGGGTCATAGTGAAGGTCAAGGACAGGCATTGTGTCAGGATGTTGCGTATGAGGAACCTATTAATTGTGACTTTGATGTAAAATGTAATGTGAAGCTTAATAATTCTAATGTTTTGTCGAAATTAGAAAGTAAACTTGTCCATTTGAGTGCAGAACAGAAATGTGATATTAAGGAACTTTTGTGTGAGTTTAGAGATTTATGTTCTGATGTTCCAAGTCAAAGTACTGTTATGGAGCATGACATTGTGTTGATTGTAAACACAGCCCCAGTTAAACAATCACCATACAGGATGTCACCCCAAAAAAAAGATATATTGAGAGAAGTTCAATTTCTGTTGAAGCATGATTTGGTTGAGAAGAGTAAGAGTGAGTGGGCTTCTCCTTGCATATTGGTTCCTAAAGCAGATGGGTCCATGCGAATGTGTACGGACTATCGCCAAGTTAATGCCCGAACTAGGAGTGATTCGTTTCCCCTTCCTCGAATTGACGATATCAGATTCCGTTGGAAATGCTATGTTCTTGACAAAAATTGACCTGCTAAAGGGTTACTATCAAGTGCCATTAACCGATAATGCAAAGAACATCAATGCTTTTGTAACATTTGACGGCTTGCACCAATATAGAGTAATGCCATTTGGATTACGTAATGCACCTTGTACCTTTCAAAGATTGATCACCAATGTGATTGATGGGTTGGAAAATGTGTATGGTTATCTTGATGATATAATTACTGTCTCTAATGACTGACAAAGACACATGTTAACCCTCAGAGGTTTGTTTCAGAGGCTTAGAGAAGCTCACCTTACCATCAACCTAGTTAAAAGTGAATTTGGATATGGTAGCTTGAGTTTTTTGGGGCATGTGGTTGGAAGGGGAAGAGTGGCCCCAATAGATGCAAAGGTAGCCGCCATAAATGATTTACCTATACCTAGTAATAGAAGGCAATTATTAAGATTTATTGGCATGGCTGGCTACTACCGTCGTTTTTGTAAAATTTTATCTGCTGAAATTGCTCCATTATCAGATCTTGTGAGTCCGAAAAGAACATTTGTTTGGTCAGAAAGATGTCAAGAGGCTTTTAACAAAGTTAAATGGATCCTAACTTCCCAGCCTGTACTTAAAAGTCCTGACTTTAGTAAACCCTTTCTTCTGCAAGTGGATGCAAGTGATTATGCTACTGGTGCAGTATTGTTGCAAGAGAGATCTTATAAAATCCTACACATTGTATGTTATTTGTCTTCAAAATTTAAAGCACATCAACGCAACTATTCTACAATTGAAAAAGAGGCTCTTGGTTTGTTGATTGCCTTAGAAAAATTTGAGGTCTGCCTTGGACATAGTAATAGTAAAATAATTGTATATAGTGACCATAATCCCTTAACTTTTGTAAACAGGATGAAAAATAAGAACCAAAGGCTTACCAGATGGTGTTTGGCTCTACAACCATATGATTTGGAAATTCGTCACATTAAGGGATGCCATAATGTGATTGCAGATGCATTGTCTCGGGCTCTCACATAGAAATGTAGTATTTTCGTATATTCTTATTTTGTAAACTTTTGTTTTATATGATAAAGACCTGTGGTTTTATCTTTAGGAGGGAGGTGTGAGGCAAGTGACCATAATTATCTAATTAGTTTTCACCCGTATCAGGCTCATGCCTTGCAGGCCTTTGTACGTGGGCAATAACCGTAAGACCCTAGGTTGGGAATGGTTGTTTATATTATATTAAATAGTTAGCATTCAATCGATGGTTGACTGCTGCCACGTCAGACCACTGCCACGTCAGCCTACGGCTTTCATCGGTAGTTGGGGTGCCGGAGTTAGTTAGTTGTGTTCTGGAAGCGGAGGTGGCAAGGTGTTGGTCTTTCGTGGGTAGCGGCCATACATAAATATTGTTCTAGTTTTTATTTTGTAACATAAGCTTTAGTTGTGTGAGGACGTATTAATTGTTCATTGTGGTGTGAATTTATTTGTGAAGTGAGTTATGGCTCGAAAGCTGGAAATCAGATAGCCGGTGTGTGGTGCTGTACCCATATGTTTCCACTTTTATGTTGTATAGTTTTATTCTGTGTCTTAAGTGCTTGGTCTCAGTAAATGCAAGTATTTTAGTGTCGGTTTGTTTCAGTTTGCCTTTAAGGCGTATGATAATTGGTACACCCTTACGGTTGTATAACTAAAGTAAGTTCTAGCCGGTGGTGTAACATTAGTAAAGCTAGTGCTGGAATTGGGGTAAATTTCCCCATCCGCAATGCTGGTAACATATATATGATGTGACTCCATTTAGCAAGACACTAGCAAAAATATTATAATTATCTCATTATATAGAGGTAGACATGACGAGATGCCAATTACATACTGAAGGTAAATCATACTAAACATCATTACATTATTATTTATTGACATATTTTACATTTAGTGATGTACATAATTATTGGGAAATTGTCTGGAGCTATAGTTATTTAGGATCCACGTCGACTACAGCACCGTCCCGTTTTCTTTTCAATTCGTCAGCCACAGCGTCGTCCTCTGTATCCACCAGTTTTCTCTCCCTGTTTCGCTCGGGAGACACAGATAGAGTAAATTTTGTTTCAGGCTCATCGCAGGTCCACCATCTGTCCAGGATGACGCACGATATATTATGCAGTTGGAGTTCAGCCGCAGCCTCTTGGAGATGCGGTTGGTATTCAGCTTTCCACAACACGTAAAAAATTCCAGCGCTTGCAATATTGTAGGGGAAGACGACACTTGTAATGTTGCTTTTAATCACCCATTCTACCAGTTTTGTGATGGACTCTTTAAACCAGCGGAGACGGTTATCATAAATGTCTTCCTTTACCCCGCGAATGAAATTTTGATCTCTTGACGTTTGAAGATATCCTTGGTTTATAGGGTTATTTTCCAGTTCGCGGCCAGGAGCATATTGGGTTAGGATACACGCCACATAAGGAAGATTTTCACTCGGAGGATAGCGAATATGCAGACTACCGAGAATACCATGATCTTCCCAGCGACACCTGTTCAGTTGATAGATTGGGCTTCTTTCGTGGTAGAGATTACTGTGCGGGTATAATCCATGTTGGCGTCCAGTAAACCCCCTCTTTTCGTAGCAGGAACTGCAGTTGAGGGAAGAAACGATGATGGTCTTGTTGTTGCGGTAGATATCATCGCCAGGAGAACCGTCTTTGTAGTTGAACACGTAGGCGACCGACATGGTGTCCTCTGGTATACTGGTGAGTGATGAATAGTACCGCTTCAGCTGATGGCGAGGGACGAGTAGCGAACCATCGTGTGTGTGTGTGTCTGCTCTCTCTTATAAGCCCGCTGGGGGCATTTCCGTGTCCGAGCGTGTTCGTCCTCGCCTCCGGCATTTCTCTCTCCATGACGTCGCCGCTCCCTCTGTATAAGCCACGCGTCCAACGCGGCTCAGTATCTACCACGTCCATGATTCTGTTTCTTTCTTGAATCACAATGTAGGACTGCACTAGCACATTGGAAGAGCGGATTTAATATGGAACCCATCTATAAGTTGCCAACGATGGTTGTTTGGTGAAACCAGATCCCTGAATCTTGCCGCACGCCCGTATTTTTTATTTCGCTAGGTAATACACCCGTGGCGTCAATGATGTGTTTTATATCAGCAATGTCAGCAATCGTTGGTTTTTGACTTGCATTAGAGAGTAAATTCAACATGTACAGGATATTGGAGGATCGAACAGAAGACAATAGGTTGCCTCGGCTATCCCATTTTACGATGGGATTGTTTTTTATTCGTTCTAGCATCATATTGACGTATGGCACGTCGATACTTTTAACATACAGAGGTATTAAATTACTTATTTCAGGATTGGAGGAAATCTTGTTCTCCCTAATCCCTGTGACTTTAAGTTGCACGGGTGGTAGTTTTGTGGTTTTGTATACACCAGATCGCGATATTTTCTTTTTTTGTAAGTTTTCTTTCTTACAGAGCGAGATGACGGGTTCAATCATGTAGGAGTGCTTGGTGTTGCACCATGGGACGACACGACAGGACTACTGCTGCTTGTTGGTACATGTTCAGAGACCGGCATGTGATCGGGATGGGTCGACTGCGGGTTGAAACACGATTGGCCGTTGACCCCCGGACTCGTGGAGTTGGTGCATTTAGGCTTAGTACCCGTTAAAACACGCTCAGCGGTAGACTCGGGAACAAGAAAATACGTGCGCATTATCCAAATAATTTTCCTCGATGTCAATATAAATCTTTTCTTATGGAGAGGAGTTTTCTTTCTAGCTATAGCACGTATGTCTTCCCGATAATTACGGAATTTCTTGATAACTTTGTTATTGAGGGTGAGGTGCTTCTTTAACAAATTGGAAAATATTACAGATATACAGTTCAATTGTTCTCGATCTGCTTGCTTAATAGCACGGTTTCTATCTTTTACTTTTAATTTCTTCAAAAGTAAAACGGGTGGTAGCACCCTGTGCACTGAGGAGTGGTGTCTTTTTACGCATTTTCTACAATATCATTAGCTTCAATCCAGCTGTTGAATGAAGTAGGGTATCCCAACCACGATACAAAATACTGCTTTTTTCCTTTAATTTTTCGTGAACGCAGTATTTTAATATCGTATGACTCAGGCAGAGCGCTTAAGACAAGCTCTGGCGCGTAGAGTATCCCCTGTATTGGTTCTCCAGACAAATCTTCTAAAGACCTCTTCTATTTACAAGAATCCGTTTTAAATCACTGATCTGGCCGAAGAACCCGTTTTCTATTTGCCAACGAGATCTGGATTCTCGTGATATGGTGGATCCGGATCCGGATCTGCCTGATCCAGACCCCGAGGTGGATTGTAGCCAAGACCAAGACCAACGGGACTCTCCAACGGGTCACCAGCACAGCAAGAGCAAGAGCAAGAGCCCACAGTCCAGTCAAGGATTGCCGGTAGAACGTCCTCGTCACTATCTTGGCTTCTATCTTTCCTCCGGTCAAAGAAAGCTTGAAGCAGTTGCGGTATGCACGGACCCTGCCCTGCCGTTGTGTGTGTGTGTGTGTGTGTGTGTGTGTGTGAGCACGTTTTGTTTTGAGCTGTCGCTCTTCCAGAGGCGTTCTATTTACCCAGAGCGAATCCAGATCAGATTCAGATCCGGGCCAGTGATCCAGAGCTGATCAGTGTTCTAAATAGAAGAGGTCTTAAGAGATAAGTTCTTGGGTGATTCTTGTGTTTAATTGATTTATGCGAAAGCCCTCGTGAGTATTTTGCTGCGTGTATCCTTTATAGAATACAGAGGAACGAGCACTTCCAACAAGGCGAACTATTTCCCCAACTGCCAGTCGAGGACTGATGGAAGACACTGCTTGCTTCGGGTTTTTATACATTGCGTGGAATTGCCGTTTGATTGCAGATGGGTCTTTTAAGTTATGAATATCAATGGGAGTTTGTTTGTTCTTCAGTCCAGAATGGGGCGAGCGGTTGTAGGCATTGACCATGTTTTGCAGCTGATCAATATATCTTGAAGAATTTTGAGACGTGATGAACTTGTAGATGCGTGCTTTCAGTGTACGAATGGCCCGCTCTGCCAAGGCTGCTTTGATCTCACTTGGGTACACACTGTACAGCTTAATGCCCCGGGAACATAAATAGTTTCTTACTTTTCGATTCCAGAATTCTGTGCCCAGGTCGGTGTTTAATCTTCGTAAGCCTTCAAAATCTTTATTTTTTACCACTTGTTTAAAGGCCACGAGCATAGTATTTGCGTCTTTATTCCGACACGGGACAACTTGCATATATCTAGAAAACACGTCTATGCATACTAACAAGTAGCCTATGTTATTATTTTCCTTTCTTATATGTCTCACGTCTGCTAAATCGGCAGCCATGATTACTCTGGGTTTTGAGGATATTATCTTTTGCCGGGGAAATTTTTTAGTCTGTAGCTTATGCAATGTATATGTTTTATTGCTTCTCAAAAAGTTGAATACGTCATCACGTGTTATTGCCGGATTTATACTTTTTGCTTTCTCCCATAATTTCGCCTGAGAGCTTAAACCATAGGGCTCGTTATGTTGGGAGTATAGAGCGTGTAAGAGTTCCTTCTTCCTGGAGTTCACCATTGGAATACGCGTTCACCTGGGGGTTCTCCAACAATGTTTGAGCGAAATTGTAGGGATTCAGGAGTATTTATACCCAAATCAACAAGAAGATATCCATAAGGACGTGAATATACAGCATATTTATATATGTCTACAAACTGGTTTGCCTTCTCTTTTCCGAATATTTGTCCGCCCAGAGTGTGAATTTAAGATAAATCGCGCTGTCTTAACAAGAGGAAATGAGAACAGTTCAGGCTAATATTCCTTGCATGCTTTCCACACATATATAGATTTTGAGTGATAAATATGCATGAAATATTGTTGTGCCGTCCGCGAGTAAAAGCATCAACCACAATTTTGTCCCTTACAGCATCAATGAAAATATCGTCAAGTACATACAATGTCCCTCTCTGATCAAGCGTATCCTCGTTGGCAATTGGATCAATTATTTCAGACGACACTATAACTTTAGGTCCTATTTCTTTATTTCTTTGAAGAGGATGAGACGTTAAGCCACATATGGCAATTTTTTTTGAGTTTTCATGATACTTCAGTATACGCTGCTGTACAAATTCCGATTTTCCGGAGTTGCTATATCTTGCAATTATTATGCGCGCAGGGTATTGGAAAATATCAAGAAGGTTCTCTGAATATGTCTCAGCCATAGCGGAAACTCTATTAATGATGGTAATTATTAAAGTTTGATGCTTATATAGCACAAAATATGTGTGTGTGTGTGTGTGTGTGTGTGTGTGTGTGTGTGTGTGTGTGTATACAACAAGAACAACAACAACAACAATAGCACTTACCCTCACTTTGTGTATGCCCCCAATTCCGTCACTCCCCCGCTGACCGCCCTCTGACCGTCCTACCCCCACTCCCGTCACCCCCCCCCCCCCCCAGCGCTGACCAACCTCTCTTCCGTCACCCCCCCCCGCTGACCGTCCTACCCCCGCTCCCGACACCCCCCCGCTCCAGTACCCCCCCGGCTTCCGTACGCTAGCCCGAGAAAAGGGGGAGGGGGGGGGTATGGTATGTGAAAAAGTGAAAGATTGGAGGGGGGTAGGGGGGGGTAGGGGGGGTCCAGCTACCCCCTCTTCCGTCACCCCCCCGCTGACCCCCCCAACCCCCACTTCCGTCACCCGCCCCCGCTGAAATTACCCCCACTTCCGTCCATTTGTTATTACTTATAGATTGTTAAATGAGTGCGGGGCCCATAGGAGCGCTCGGCCCTGGGCACGTGCCCGTTGTGCCTTGGCCCTGCAGCATAGTGAAAAATTACATCAGACACCGAAAAAAATTTAAATCTTGCCGGAGCATCACGTCCACCTACGCATAGTAAAGCCCAAGGAACCACAGAGGAGGAATTTTTTTAAAGTTTGGAGGACAGCGGGGGGGCCCAGGCCATCTGGCTACCCCCCCCCCACCACGTATCCGCGCCTGCATATGCCTACAGCCGACGAAATATTCCGTATTATTGTTGCAACATATTATAAGCGAGTCAGTTCTGTACCCATTATCCGCATACACTCGAGATTTTCTGGGGGGGCGGAGATTTGGGGGGGGCCCGGGCCCCCTATATCCGCCCCTGGATGTTTGGACAGTATAGGGATGAGCTAGAGCAGGATAGAATATGCAGTAATTGACTTAAATTAGAAAAGTATAGATTTAGGAGGAAAAAGGTCAGGCATTGGTTTAGTAATAGGGTGGTGGGGGAATGAAATAGACTCAGCAATCACATAGTGAGTGTAGGGACGATAGCTTGTTTTAAGAGTAGACTGGATTGCTACGTGGGCGAGGCTGACAGGTGGTAGTGGGGGGGAATCTGGAGCTGCCGTGTGTAGGCCATTCGGCCTCTTGCAGTCTCCCTATGTTCATGTGTTTAAATCAAGTGCAGCGGCCAGCGGGATCCGCGAGAGGAGGAGAGGCATGCAGTTAGCAAGTTCAGAATAGCAGTCAGCGTGAAAATGATTAGAATTTCCACATTATCATTTTTAATATATATCACTTACCCCCGTCTGCCATCTTCCCGGAATAAATGTAGCTTCATAACCAGGCTGTGTCCTCTTTATCACCACGAAGGGAAATGATTTGAGGCTCCGGATGATAAACGTGGCGACCGCGGCGGTGTTATGATATTTGAACGAGGCAGCGTTGCAATCGGAGCAGAGAAAGATATTGCTGCGAATAGCGATATAATAACCAATATAAGTTAGACGGAGATAATTATATCCACCCACTCTTTCCCTCTACAGACCAATGATTCAATGTAAATCATTACTGATGGAAGTCATCGTGTAGTGTGTGTGTATATATATATATATATATATATATATATATATATATATATATATATATATATATATATATATATATATATATATATATATATATATATATATATATATATATATATATATATATATATATATATATATATATATATATATATATATATAATATGAGTTTCAAAGAAAAACATGATCACATTGTTGTTTAAGAACGGCAGTAAGGCTACAACCTTGGTTCCTTCCAGTATGTATACAGAAAGGTTAAACCCATAAAACACATCTAACCACTGGTAGCCTCCCACAAATGCAGAGAAAGTAAAATAATTGCGGTACAATAATAGCATTACTCATGACATGCAGTCAGGCTATATCTACCTGGTATATATATATATATATATAGAGAGAGAGAGAGAGAGAGAGAGAGAGAGAGAGAGAGAGAGAGAGAGAGAGAGAGAGAGTTCCTACTGTTCATTTTAATATTTATCTCCCTATATATTTTTTTTTAAATGGGAAATAATCAGACTGAAGAAAAAAAGTAGCAACATTTGCTGCTTGATCCCATGTAGCAACACTGCTGATGGACACTGGGGTTGGGGTTGGTGGAGGGAGTACAAACTATACCATTCCCCACAAGAAAATTACAAACCTCTCTAGACATACACTGAGATCCTTTATCAGTGACTCGATGACGGACAGCCGAATAATGCAGAGAGCTTCCTGAGGCACGAGACAACAGTTGATGCAGACATGTCAGTGCAGGGAAAGGCGAAAGGAAGTCTGGAGCATTAACCGAAAGCAGCAAGGAGGTATTTGTTCCTAGAGCAAGAAGCTTTAGGTCCAATAAAATCTCCGGACATTCTGTCAAAGGGTTGCATGGACTGGATGAGTTTAGCTACTGGAGTTCTGAAATATCTACGTTTCAGCTCAGAGCAAATAGTGTATTGTAAAAAAAACTTTTTACTTCATCCAGAGAACAAGGTAAATTTTTGGACCTCATAAAATGTCAAAATCAAGTAACACCAGGATGGCAGAGGCAGGACCCTCATCGAGAGGAGCAGGGCGGGAAAGAGAAGTGGTACAAGCTGGGGACAATGTGTCACAGGGAACATTACCATTACCGGGGCGAGGCTGAATATCATACTGGCATCCGGAGAGTTCCAGGCGCCATCGCATTATTTTGTCGTTCTTTATCACTGAAGAGTGATTCAACTTAAACATCAAAGACACTGCTGGCCGGTCAGTTGTTATAGCAACCTCCTCCCCGGTGAGAAAGTTCCATTTGCATGCAGCTTCGATGATAGCAGTAGCCTCTCTTCCACAGCAGGTTGGAGTCTTTTCTGAGAGAGGCAAAGTTTCAGAGAAGAAGGTGAATATAATCGATTATATTAAGTACGCAAGGTGGCTTCAAGGTCGATATCTGCAGAAAAAATAGCGTTAGATGCACGTTGGAACGCGGCTACTATCCAAAACGGGATCCTCGTGCTCTGATACACCAAATCCGTCAGCCTCAGAAGCAAAGCGTACACCTTCTCACTGTCTCTGAGGGGCTTGGCAGTAAGCATTTTAAGCCAAGGTTTACTGGACACTTTGTACTTAGCCGAATCTTCAACAAAGCCGTTAATACAGGATTGATAAGCGTCTAGCTGAGTGGAGCGGTTAATAGTCTGTGAGTAATTAACTTCCATGCCACTCTGTATGTCGGTCGTCTTCGGTTACTAAATAGTAATTGCGCCTCAAGGATTGACTCTTTCTATCACACCTTCCTTTATCCGTGAAGCTTCGGCTATGGAAAGCGAGAAGCGGCCGAGAAACGGTAAATACATTACACTGCATTTTGACACTAAGAAAGAGCATGGAACGTACATCAGAGTACTCCTCTCATAACTATAAAGCTGTGAAAATATTTACTTTACTCAAACCCAATCTTTTGGGTGGTGTTTGTTACAAAATAAACATTCTTGTGACTCGTGGCATCTAGCCGAGAGTCGCTTGTTGTATACTTTAGACAAATTGAAAACTGATTACTGTGTGGATAGATAACTAGTCTGCCATGATCTTACAGCACCACTTTTGACCAGCAAAATGCCCATCTCAGTGCCTCATCGCACCCACCACTATGACCCAGGGCATGTATGGTGGGTTGCTCTATGCCACAACCTCCTACAATTAGCTCGAATTATGGGTTTTATGGTGATCCTTTTTTAGGGTCCACCGTACCACAGCCACGACTCGTGAAAGCCCAGAAAAGGGTCTGCCGACGTTCATGGGTCAAGAAATGATTCCACTTCTTTATGAATGTATTTCTCATCAGACTTAGATAATCCCAAAGTAGGGATAGATATAGGCCTAAACACTTCTGTCGTGTCAGGAAAGAGACGGATGGTCAACTCACATGAAAACTACTCCACTTAGAGTTAAAGTCGTCCACTTGGTTAAAGTTAATGAAATTTCGTGTGTACGGGGTTAGTGGAAGGATGGAAGTATGAACATGCTGGGTAACTCCTGCATAAGGGATTTAAGTAGCAGGGTCGAGGTTGGGTAGGAGGTCGAGTGAAGCGTTGCCGCGGGAGGGTGGGGATGTGTTCAGGAGAGCAGTCACCTTGACACGGTTGATAAACATAGAAAAAAAAAAACATCATTCCGACATAATTTAAGAGACATAAGACAGTAAGATATGATAACATGTGGATGTGTGTGTGTGTGTGTGTGTGTGTGTGTGTGTGTGTGTGTGTGTGTGTGTGTGTGTGTGTGTGTGTGTGTGTGTGTGTGTGTGTGTCTGTCTGTCTGTCTGTCTGTCCTGTCTGTCTGTATGTCTGTCTGTCTGTTATGTCTCCACCCTATTGCTCAGGCTTTTGCTTGATAGCCCTGGATGGTATTCGGCCCCAGCCCGTCATGGCGCAGGCTAAGAAAAAGATGACCAAGAGTCAGTTAAAAAACAATATCACCAGTAGAACGCCCACTGCGGGAACACATACTGGTGATCAGATAGAAGGTCAGAAGTGGAGAGAAGCTTATGAATTTTCCAGTTAAGTATAGATTCAAAGCTTTAGATTGACTCTGAAATTAATGCTAAGGGACATGGGTTTGAGGGACTGGAACTCGTCACACATCTTATGTACAGGCGGTATGTAGGCTTTTCTTACAGCAGGAAGGAAAGGTAGATGTTGAAAAGCAGATACGAAAGACTTTGACCAGCAGGGGAGTCAGCACAGTAGCACAATGTTTGAAGGCAAAGGAGACACTACCAGGTCCATAAGCCTTCTGGTGGATTGATCGGCGGTGCCAAGCCGTGCCAGGATTACGGAGAGGAGCGAATGATGAAAACTAAATTGGAGGAGATATTTTTCCCCGGGTGCCAGAAGTCTTTTGGAAGAATTAGAGAAGTTGAGGTACTTTCTATATTTTTTTTTACAACAAAGGAGGCAGCTCATGGGCACACAAAAAAGGAAACAATAATAAAAAGCCTGCTACTCGCTGCTCCTAAAAAGAAACAAAAGAGGTGGCCGAAAGGAAGATCAAATACGGGAGGAGAGGTGTCCTGATACCCTCCTCTTGAAAGAGTTCAAGTCGTAGGCAGGAAGAAATACAGATGAAGGAAGATTGTTCCAGAGTTTACCAGCGTGAGCGATGAAAGTGTGAAGATGCTGGTTAACTCTTGCATAAGGGGTTTGGACAGTATAGGGATGAGCATGAGTAGAAAGTCGAGTGCAGCGGGGCCGCGGGAGAGGGGGAGGCATGCAGTTAGCAAGTTCAGAAGAGCAGTCAGCGTGGAAATATCGATAGAAGATAGAAAGAGAGGCAACATTGCGGCGGAATTTAAGAGGTAGAAGACTATCAGTATGAGGAGGAGAGCTGATGAGACGAAGAGCCTTTGCCTCCACTCTGTCCAGAAGAGCTGTGTGAGTGGAGCCCCCCCACACATGAGATGCATACTCCATACGAGGGCGGACAAGGCCCCTGTATATGGACAGCAACTGTGCAGGGGAGAAGAACTGGCGGAGACGGTACAGAACGCCCAGCCTCGAGGAAGCTGATTTAGTAAGAGATGAGATATGAAGTTTCCAGTTGAGATTTTGAGTTAAGGATAGACCGAGGATGTTTAGTGTTGAGGAAGGTGATAGCTGGGTGTTGTCAAAGAATAGGGGATAGTTGTTTGGAAGATTGTGTCGAGTGGATAGGTGGAGAAACTGTGTTTTTGAGGCGTTGAAGGACACCAGGTCCTTCTTGCTCCAATCGGAAATAATAGTAAGGTCTGAGGCTAAGCGTTCTGCAGCCTCCAGCCTTGAGTCGTTAAGTTCCTGAAGGGCGGGTCTTCTATTAAAAGAAGTTGAGTAATGCAGAGTGGAATCATCGGCGTAGGAATGGATAGGACAGTTCGTTTTGGAAAGAACATCATCAATGAACAACAGAAAAAGAGAGGGAGATAGGACAGAACCCTGTGGGACACCACTGTTAATAGATTTAGGGGAAGAACAGTGGCCGTCTACCACGGCAGAAATAGAACGATCAGAAAGGAAACTGGAGATAAAGGTACAGAGAGAAGGATAGAAACCGTAGGAGGGTAGTTTAGAAAGCAAAGATTTGTGCCAGACCCTATCAAAAGCTTTTGATATGTCCAGCGCAATAACAAAAGTTTCACCGAAACGGCTAAGAGAGGATGACCAAGAGTCAGTTAAGAAGGCTAGGAGATCACCAGTAGAACGCCCCTTGCGGAACCCATACTGGCGATCAGATAAAAGGTCAGAAGTGGAAAAGTGCTTTTGAATCTTCCGGTTAAGGATTGATTCAAAAGCTTTAGATAGACAAGAAAGTAAAGCTATAGGACGGTAGTTTGAGGGATTGGAGCGATCACCCTTCTTAGGCACAGGCTGTATGAAGGCATACTTCCAGCAAGAAGGAAAGGTAGATGTTGACAGGCAGAGGCGAAAGAGCTTGACCAGGCAGGGTGACAGCACGGAGGCACAGTTTTTAAGGACAATAGGAGGCACTCCATCAGGTCCATAAGCCTTCTGAGGATTGAGGCCAGAGAGGGCATAGAAAACATCAATTTGAAGAATCTTTATAACAGGCATAAAGGAGTCAGAGGGGGGATGAGTAGGAGGAATATGCCCAGAATCGTCCAGAGTGGAGTTTTTAGAAAACGTTTGAGAGAAGAGTTCAGCCTTAGAGATAGATGAGACGGCAGTGTTGCCGTCAGGATTGAGGAGTGGAGGGAAAGATGAAGAAGTGAAGTTGGAGGAGATGTTTTTGGCTAGATGCCAGAAGTCACGGGAAGAGTTAGAGAAAGCAAGGTTTTGACATTTTCTATTAATGAAAGAATTTTTGGTTAGTCGGAGAATAGATTTGGCACGATTTCGGGCAGAAATGTAAAGTTCATAATTAGCATTAGTTTGAAGGCTCTGGTATCTTTTGTGAGCTACCTCTCTATCATTGACAGCACGAGAACAAGCGTGATTAAACCAAGGCTTTTTAGCGTGAGGAGTAGAGAAAGAATGAGGAATGTATGCCTCCATTCCAGAGACAATCACCTCTGTGATGCGCTGAGCACACACAGAGGGGTCTCTATCCTGGAAGCAATAATCATTCCACGGAAAATCGGAAAAGTACATCCTCAGGTTGTCCCACCGAGCTGAAGCAAAATGCCAGAAGCATCGCCTCTTCGGTGGGTCCAGAGGGTGTACAGGAGTGATAGGACAGGATGCAGAAATAAGATTGTGATCGGAGGAGTCCAACGGAGAGAACAGTTTGACAGAATAAGCAGAAGGGTTTGAGGTAGGGAAGAGGTCTAGAAAGTTGGGCCGGTCTCCAAGACGGTCGGGAATACGTGTAGGGTGCTGGACCAGCTGCTCTAGGTCGTTGAGGATAGCAAAGTTGTAGGCTTGTTCACCAGGATGTCAGTGAAAGAGGATGAAAGCCAAAGCTGGTGGTGAACATTGAAATCTCCTAGGATGGAGATTTCAGCGAAGGGAGAGTGGGTCAAGATGTCCTCCACTTTAGAATTCAAATAGTAAAAGAATTTTACATAGTTAGTAGAGTTAGGTGAGAGATAAACAGCACAGATGTATTTAGTAATAGAATGACAATGAAGTCTTAGCCAGATGGTAGAAAATTCAGAAGAGTCAAGGTTGTGGGCACGAGAGCAAGTGATGTCGTTGCGCACGTAGGCGCAACATCCAGCTTTGGATTGAAATTTAGGATAGAGATAGTAGGAGGGAACAGAGTAGAGATTGCTGTCATTAGTCTCAGAAACCTGTGTTTTGGTAAAGAAGAGAAGGTGAGGTTTAGAGGAGGAGAGATGATGTTCCACAGAATGAAAATTAGAACGAAATATATATATAGATATATATATAGATAAATATATATATATATATATATATATATATATATATATAGAGAGAGAGAGAGAGAGAGAGAGAGAGAGAGAGAGAGAGAGAGAGAGAGAGAGAGAGAGAGAGAGAGAGAGAGATATATATATATATATATATATATATATATATATATATATATATATATATATATATATATATATATATATATATATATATGTGTGTGTGTGTGTGTGTGTGTGTGTGTGTGTGTGTGTGTGTGTGTGTGTGTGTTTACCTAGTTGTATTTACCTAGTTTTAATTTTACAGGGCCTGGGCCCCGTCTCCGTATCTGTATTTATCCAACTTTTCCTTAAAGTTTTGCACACCCTTCGCCGATACTACATCCTTACTTAGTCTGTTCCAACCCTCTATATTTCTTTGCGGGAAGCTATATTTCTTTATGTCTCTCAAGCATCTTCCCTTCCTCAATTTTTTACTGTGTCCTCTTGTGTTCCTGGTGCTTATTCCTTCTCTTGGTAGTAACTCCTCATTATCTACTCCTTACATTTTAATCAGTAATTTATAAATTTGTATTAGGTCTCCCCTTTCTCTTCTTTGTTCCAGTGTTGGTAGATCCATTTCCTTTAATCTGTCTTCATATGTCAATCCCTCCAGTTCTGGAACCATTTTTGTTGCCATCCTTTGTATTCTTTCTAGTTTTTTTTTATGTGTTTCTTCTTATGGGGAGACCACGCCGCCTCCGCATATTCCAATTTTGGTCAAATTATAGTGGTTATTAGCTTTTTCATCATATCCTTATCCATGTAGCGGAATGCTAGTCCTATATTTCTCACCATTTTATACGTATCACCGAATATCCTACTAACATGACTCTCAGGCTGTTGAGTATCTTGTATTGTCACTCCCAGATCTCTCTCTTCTGGAACTTTCTCTACATCTCCCATTTCATATGTCCATTATGGTGTGTCCATTTTTTTTGTGTGTGTGTGTTTGTGAATTATATTTTCTATGATTTAATATACGGAATTTCTGCAAGGATTTGTTATCTTAGGGAATGAAAAGTGTTATGTACGTACGTAACTATATAAAAAAAAAATATTACAGTCACTAAAATGAAAAGTTTTATGTTTAATATGGAATATTAACTCACTGCAAACTGCTATTAAGTTTTTGCACTGCTGGGGATTATGTCAACGCAAGAGCTAATATTCAAGGATCTATGACGCATGTGTGTTATTATTATGAAAATATTTGAATAAAATATCTAAGTTCAGTAGCTTTTATGTTAATATTTCATGTCTAAAAGGATACTTATGGAAAGTTTTTCAACAAGTTTCATTGATCTAGATGCATAATTGACGAAGTTACACTCATTCAATGTGTTGTTTACTTTTTAAAATGGCATGACACTTCCCCATACTTCCAGCCAATATGGTGTCAGATTCCCACATAGCCCATAATATCGTCACAAATGGTATTTTTTTGCGTCCATGTACATCCCTGCTATGAAAAAATGTGATATAAAATCATTTCCGTATACGTATAATCTGATGAAATATAGATGAAAAATGGGAACGCACTATTAAGATTATCTCGCGCGCAAAAACATTGTTTCACACCCTGTAATTACCAAACTTACCAGCTTTGAAAGTGGTACCCAAACTTTTTTGGAGTGTTTTGGCATGTATTCAATAAAAATGGACATAATTTCTCTAAAAGAGAAATGTACACGAATCACCCCTAAAGCCTGTACTGCATAGCCTGGGTTTTGTCAGGGGCAAACCTGACTTGCTACTTATCTCTCCTGGTCATTATGTCTGCCAGCTGCTTGTTGACAGAATGTATCACGTCCTGGGCTTCCTCCCTCTTATATGTTCTGGAGAGGGTGCAATCGTCGGCGTAGGCGCTTGCTGCCGGGATGGTTTGCAGGTCACTGAAGTATATGTTGCACAGGATAGGTCCGAGGACGGACCCATGTGGAAAGGAGGCCTCCACCGGGAAGCTATTCGAGTTGCTTCCGCTGACTGATACGTGGAAGCTTTTACCTGACAGGTAGCTGGAGAACAGGAGCAGCAGGTCCCCCGTGATGCCTAGTTGCTGGAGCTTCGCTGTCAGACATTGCGGTGGTAGCAGTTTAGTAAAAAAGGTATCAGTCCCGCTTTCCAAGTCCTTATTGGTGTTCGTATCTCACAACCATTGAGTAGGACAGGGAGCACAAGGGACTTGAAGATTCGGATA